>NC_142071.1:7500000-7627500 GCF_059756535.1 Pantherophis guttatus
CGTTCTGTTCTATTTGTTGGAGAATCATGCTGAAGGCAGAAAGACAGACAGACAGTTGGAGACCCTTTGCATGATGACATTCTTTCCAACTTTCTCTTGGGTTGGGAAGGACAAAAAGAAGGCAGAATCTGCTCCTCTTCCTGCTAAAAATAACAGACTCCTTCCTTTCCTTTCCCCTTCCCACTCTATTTTCTTCCCTAGTACAGCAGGGGTCTCCAACGTTGGCAACTTTAAGCCTGGAGGACTTCAACTCCAACTCCAACTTCAACTTTCCAAAGCTGGCTGGGGAATTCTGGGACTTGAAGTCCTCCAGGCTTAAAGTTGCCAACGTTGGAGACCAGTGGTGAGTTGCCCTCAGTTCGGACCGGATTGCAAGAACCGGTAGTAAAACCAGCGGAAGGAGCTGCCCACTAACCCGGTCGTCATCAAAGTAGATCTGCACATGCGGGCACGATGCGAATGGGTGGTAAAGGTAAGTAAAACCCACCCCAGTTGGAGACCCCTGCCCTAGAGAATCTCAGCTTGAACGGCCCTTGATTCAACCCACCCATTCATCTTCCATTCCCATTACAAATTTGTCTTCGGCTCCTAATGCTTGTCTTGAGTGAAACATGAGCTTTGTAGGAAACGAGGAAGAAACTTGCTTGCTCTTCTGGTGCATATATCATCTTTATTTCAACACGAATTGTGCAGGGAAATTTTCTTCTGGTTTGGGCCTTTTGTCTTTGACCACTTGTCAACAGTCCCTGACAGGTTCAATAACTGTAGGTTGTGCCAGTTTCCGAAAACTCCCTATCGGCAATCTTATTGCCAAACTTCTAGCGCTTGGATTTTTGATTACTTTTGTCACGTCGCTTTAATCCAGGATCCGGGGGGTTATTTATTCACCGTGTGCGATTATTATCTAGTTTACTCAATTCTTTCTTTCTTGTCAGACGCGATTAATGCTTCGGAGTGAATGAAATATAAAGACCTCACTTTCTCTCTCTTGTTTTGCCATGAAAGAGTCTGTTGGCTTTGAATGACAAGATACTTGATAGAAATAAGAGGTGTTTTTTTTCCTGCTCCCAACGGTGGAAAAAAAATATAGAGTGCACTAATACGCTTATGGGGACACAGTGGCTCAGTGGCTAAAATGCTGAGCTTGTCAATCAAAAGGTCGGCAGTTCAGCGGTTCAAATCCCTAGTGCCATGTAATGGGGTGAGCTCAGGGGTGAAATCCAGCAGGTTCTGACAGGTTCTGGAGAACCGGTAGTGGAAATTTTGAGTAGTTCGGAGAACCGGCAAATACCACCTCTGGCTGGCCCCAGAGTGGGGTGGGAATGGAGATTTTGCAATATCCTTCCCCCTGGATTGGGGTGGGAATGGAGATTTTGCAGTATCCTTCCCCTGCCATGCCCACCAAGCCACACCCACAGAACCGGTAGTAAAAAAATTTGCATTTCACCACTGGCTGAGCTCCTGTTACTTGTCCCAGCTTCTGCCAACCTAGCAGCTCGAAAGCACATAAAAAATGCAAATAGAAAAATAGGAACCGCCTTTGGTGGGAAGGTAACAGCGTTCCATGCGCCTTTGGCATTTAGTCATGCTGGCTACATGACCATGGAGACGTCTTTGGACAGCGCTGGCTCTTCGGCTTTGAAACGGAGATGAGCACTGCTCCCTAGAGTCAGGAACGACTAGCACATATGTGCGAGGGGAACCTTTGCCTTTACCTAATATGCTTATTTTTTTCTGAAAAGTTGATGGCTTAAAAACCCTAATCAAAATCATAGAAATGTGATGACAATAATGCAGGTTATTCGTGTGTGCCTTTGACCTCTTGGTCAGTTGTCTTGGCTATTGTTTTATTATTGCAATATTTGACATAGCCTTGCTTTGTTATCCATTGCTGAGCATCAGTATGATTTGCAGTGGTTTACAAATTTTGTAAACAAAGTACCGTATTTTTTGGAGTATAAGACACAGCTTTCCCTCCTAAAATTTGGGTGCATTTTATAGACCGAATGTAGTCCTGTCCACCTGCCGGCCCCCACCCTTTGGCCTCTGCCTCCCAGCAATTTACCTCCTTGCAGCAAACAGCAAACAGCCTGTTTCAGCTTCAGCATAGCCTGATTAGCACAAGCAGCTGATTGTCAGTTGGATCGGCCTCCCGCCCCTCAGCTGTTTCAAGCTGCAGGGATTGCCATTGCCTATTGCTGTGTGGGTCTCTGCTGTTTGCTGCAAGGAGGCAAATTGCTGGGAGGCAGATTTTTTTTCTTGTGCTAATCAAGCTGTGCTGAAAATGAAAATGAAACTAAAGCAGGCTGTTTGCTGTTTGCTGCAAGGAGGCAAATTGCTGGGAGGCAGATTTTTTTTTTCTTGTTTTCCTCCCAAAAAAAGGTAGGTGCGTCTTATAGTACGGAGCGTCTTATACTCTGAAAAATATAGTAAATAAGCATTCCTAATTAGATTATATTTATGAGATCATAAATAGTTAATTAGTTAACCTGAGCCCTTGTTTTGCAGATATACTGCATGTTTCATTGTATGATAGCTGCAGTATGATAGAACTACTGTCAATGAGAGTAAAGCCATTTTCAATCAATTAATTGTAATATGGTAGGTTAATCAATTGTTCAAAGCAATATATGAAGAAAAGTAAGCCTTGGGGGAATTAGGGCCATGATTAATCATGCTTACATAGGGCTGTTGATGGATTTGGATTCCTTCACTGATTTTAGCAACTATTTCTCCAAGGGCTAAAGGCCTGTAATTTAACAATACACTTAAGCAAAGACACATAGCTGCCTTTATTATGTCTTCTAAGATGTTGGATGAAACAAATCACTTGGGGAGCCTCATCGTTCATCTCATTCTATACGAAAGACATCAATCTATTCTGCAAAAACAAATTGACCAAGATCTGAGACACTGTGGATTGTTAATACCGGTCTTACTTGCTTTGGACTTATCAAAAACCCAGGTGTCAGGTTTTGATGCGATCTCAAAATAAACGAATTTCCAAACTGCCGATCTTTGAGGAAATTTTCTCTTTATTGAGCATAGCGATCTGATCCTGGCTCTTTCGCGGTCAGTTCTGACCTTTACCCCTCCAATCCCTCCCTTTCCGATCCCCAACTTTCTGCTTCTCATTGGTTATCTTCCAAGCCATTTTCCTCATCCCTTCTTCGTCAGATCACAGGAATGTCTCCCCCCTCTCCCATCTCCAAGGAGACAGAATCTTCAAAGGGATTTAGTAGGCAAAAGTTCAAGCTTCTCCTCTCTTTATATATGTCAGTACTGGGACGCTGACACCAGGTAGAACTTAAACAGAGAATATGGAATTCAGACATTCACACAGATAGAGGCAAACGAAGGAACCAAGAATGACATGAGGAGTAAATTTAGAGTAGTTTCTTTATGGTTGTTCGCCTATAGACAGAAATCTTGCCAGACTAAAGTACTATCACTCAACCAAGTACACCAGGAAAAGAAGCTGGTTGTCTCCGACTTCCAGGAGATTGGGGAAAACAAACCCCCAAAGTATAGTTTTGGGGCAGTGATGGGGCAAGACATCTGGAATGGGTTCCTCTTGGACCTTAGTTTGTCTCCAACATTTATTTATTTATTGGTTCGATTTATATGCCGCCCTTCTCTGGAGACTCAGCTTCTGGAAAAAGTTGAAGCCAGAGCTTTTCTGGAAGACATTATGGACTTGATATCATGTGTCGAGAATTTTAGTTGTGTTATCATTTTATATTTTCATATGGTTATTGAATGCTTATTTTGGGGAGTCATTGATTAATAAATAAAAGATACTCAAGATGGTACTGTAATAACAAGAATTCATTAAACTTGTATGGCATCCAAGTGTCAATGACTTTGGGAGGCTCACAGCAATCAAACAAGGACATTACAATGAAATCAGAGGTAAAAAATAAAGATACTGTTCTGAGAAAGTGTTCCCAGATCTGCAGTTTTCCACTGGAAAAGTGTCCTTCCTGTATCTACTTGTGCATGTAGCTTAGGAAGGCTGGGCCTCTGAAGACAATATTAGGGAATGGTAAGACTCAACAAGGGAGAGATGTTTCTTCAGATACCTTGGTACCACTACACATCTGGAAATTTAGGAGAAGAGCAGCTCTTGTTTTTCTGATGAACTTCTAGTTCAGTGGTTCTCAACCTGTTGTTGTGGCCCGCCAGCGGCCAGCAGAGCTGGTGGCAGACTCAGACAGTGAGGAAGTTGGGGAGGAACATGGGCCAGTCGTGGAGTCTGGGGAAGGCTCTGATGAGTGCTCTGCATCGGAGGCAGAGATGGGGTCAGGGCTGTCTGACAGTTGTCAGCTGCCTTCAGAGTTGGACATCAGTGGGGCAGAAGAACAGCTGAAGCCTGTTCCCAGTGTGCGCATGCACAGAGCTGCCAGGAGAAGGAAACAGCTAAGGAACAAGGGTCGACTCAGGAGTAAAGCCACAGGTGGACAGTGAATGGCCTCTCCCATAGAGAATAAAAAGGAGTGAAAGGGGAGGGGAGTTTGCAGGAGAGTCTCCGGAGAAGGGCGGCATATAAATAATAGTAATAAAAAATTAGTTCAATTCATTAGGGTGAAGATCTGTTCCTGACTTCTTGCCAAGTATTGCCTGGAGATACGGAGGATCCCGGATCTACGCACCTTCCGCCGCGCTCTTAAAACCTTTTTATTCCATCAGGCTGGCCTGGCCTAATTTTTCCCTTTTTCCCTTTTAAAACGCAAATTTTAATTTGTTTTTAATTTATTGGGGTGTTTTTAAACCTGTCTTCGGCCAAATTGTTTAATTCGGTTTTATTCTGTTTTTAAATTTTGTATTTATGTGTTTTTATCTTGTGGCTGTTCACCGCCCTGAGTCCTTCGGGAGTAGGGCGGTATACAAATCAAATAAACTAAACTAAACTATTGTCTGCTAGAGAGTGGCATTTGGAAGATATCAGCCTGGCCGCTCTCCAAGCCTGATAAAGGTCTGTAGTTGTGAACTATCTTGAAAGACTGTGGGAGAGGAAAGACTTTGCTGGAGAGGGATTCCCTGTAAATTAAATAAAAGGGGTTTATCTGTTAAACTACTGAAGTTCGCAGATGACACAACAGTGATCAGTCTCATTCAAGACAATGATGAATCTACATACAGATGAGAGGTTGAACAACTAGCTTCGTGGTGTGACTGGAACAATCTGGAACTGAACACACTCAAAACCGTAGAAATGGTGGTAGGCTTTAGGAGAAACCCTTCCATACTTCCACCTCTTCACAATACTAGACAACACAGTATCAACAGTAGAGATCTTCAAATTTCTAGGTTCTACCATATTGCAAGATCTAAAATGGACAACTAACATAAAAAACGTCATCAAAAAAGCAGAACAAAGCATGTTCTTTCTGCACCAACTCAGAAAGCTCAAACTGCCCAAGGAGCTGCTGATCCAGTTCTACAGAGGAATTTTTGAGTCTGTCATCTGCACCTCCATAACTGTCTGGTTTGGTTCTGCAACCCAACAAGGCAGACACAGACTTCAGAGGATCATTAGAACTTCAGAAAAAACAATGGCTACCAACCTGCCTTCCATTGAGGACCTGTATACTCCACCAGTCAAAAAGAGGGCTGTGAAAATATTTACAGACCCCTCACATCCTGGACATCAACTGTTTCAACTCCTGCCCTCAAAACGACGCTATAGAGCACTGCACACCAGAACAACTAGACACAAGGACAGTTTTTTCCCAAGCGCCATCACTCTGCTAAACAAATAATTCCCTCAACACTTGCAAACTATTTACGAAGTCTGCACTACTATTAATCTTCTCATCGTTCCCACCACCCATCTCCTCCCACTTATGACTGTATGACTGTAACCTTGTTGCTGGTATCCTTACAATTTATATTGATATTGTTTCCTGATTGCTTATTTGTACCCTATGACTATCATTAAGTGTTGTACCTTATGATTCTTGACGAACGTATCTTTTATGTATACCGAGAGCATATGCACCAAAGACAAATTCCTTTTGTGTCCTATCATACTTGGCCAATAAAAATTCTATTCTATTCTATTCTATTCTATTCTATTCTATTCTATTCTATTCTATTCTATTCTATTATCGGGATGAGGACTCGGCTTCGTGCTTTTGGGAAGCCTAGGTAAGAACACCTGTGATCTGAGGAATCTTGGTGGGCCATGATGTCATCACAGGGGTTCATTGAAGGCTTGAATAAATGCTATGATTTTAATATTGACTTAAGTCTCCGTGGTCTATGGCTATGGTCCATGGCCACAAGGGGACCCAGGGGGGCCCTGGGGAGGGGGTCCCTGGGGAGCAACTGGCTGAAAGCCACTGCTCTCGTTCTTCCATTGGACTTAGAAGGTCCTCATTAAACCTGATCTGCAAATCTGATTCTTCTACACCTTAAGCCACATGACCAAACATCCTAAGTACTTTTTCCAACAGGTCTTCTATTCTCTGCGCGCAGCTGCCCTTACCGCTCCTTAATCTCCTTTGATTAAAGCCACCGGTGATACTTCCTGATCGATGTATCATTTTTAATAAGGTGTGTGCAGAGGACCTTGGGCGGATCTGTACCTCCAACCCTGCTTTGCAAATAAGGGGGAAAACAATCACCTGATGAGGGAGGATTTTACTAGACAAACTTCTCTGCTAATTCTTTTCACCCGCACAAATACAGGAGAAGAAAAGTTTGACATTCTCATGTCAATACACAGTCAAAGGCCATTCAAAAGGGAGGGGAAGAATCCTGTTAGCAGATTAAACAAAGACAGAAGTTTTTTTTTTTTTTTTTTTTAAAGGTGTAGGAATGGGAGTAGAATGTGGCCACAGCTCAAGGATTTTTAACTTGTGAGTTGCAATGGGAGAGCATAAACTTGGATAGTCACTTTTCCAGCAAGATCGGAAAGGGGTCTGTTATATTTGGGCAACTGTCGAAATGCAGCTGCTCCAGCATAGACCATTAGTCCTGACAGCCCCATTCCACTCTGCTACTGCTCACTCCTCATAAGGCAACAGCAATAGCGCTTAGACTTGTTATACTACTCCATAGTGCTTTACAACACTCTTTGGGCAGTTTACAAGGTCAGCATCTTGCCCCCAATAATCTGGGTCCTGATTTTACAGACCTCAGAAGGGGGGAAGGTTATGTCTCAACCTTGAGCCAGTCAGGATCGAACTCCAGCCTTTGGGCAGAGTAAGCCTGCAACACTGCATTCCAATCACTGCGCCACCAGAGCTCCTCGTGCATTAATGCCCTGGCCTGTTGCATTCAATATGGCATTGCAGGAAATTTAAGAGACTTCCTAGCCATTTCTTGCTGCAGCTGCCATCAAGAAATGTTGCTGTACGAGATGACCAGGAGGAGCCTGAGGGAGGGGTCAAACATGTCATCGGTCTTGAATCTCTTCATGCACACAAGAAATCTACCGTATTTTTCGGAGTATAACACCAGTGGTGGGTTGCCATTTTTTTTACTACCGGTTCTGTGGGCATGGCATTAGTGGGTGTGGCATTGTTTGGTAGGCTTGGCTTGGTGGGCATGGCAGGGGAAGGATACTGTAAAATCTCCATTCCCACCCTACTCCAGGGGAAGGTTCCTGCAAAATCCCCATTTCCTCCCAATCAGCTATATTATCAACTATATTTTTCTTAGAATGTCCTGTATAATGTTGCTCTAGGTCAGGGGTGTCAAACTCAATTTCATTGAGGGCCACATCAGGGTTGTGCCTGACGTCAGGGAGTCTGGGATGGGCATGGCCAACTCAACGTCACTCATGTCAGGGGCGCTTTTGGTGGCCCAAGCGCTCTGCCTGCGAAAACGGGGTCCTGAGCTCCGTTTTCCCTGGCAAAGACAATGCGAGCCGGTCCTTCGCTGTTTCCAGGGCGGCCCCATGTGTCAGATCTAAGCACCACGCAGGCCGGATCCAGCCCCTGGGCTTGAGTTTCACACCCCTGCTCTAGGGCATTCTGGGAAATTTAACCAAAAGGTCAATCTCCTGACCTACTTAAGGATGGAGGAGGTACCTAACAACAGACGACGGCAAAAGGGAAGTCATTTCTCCCATTCAGCTTACTACTTGGATTTATTCAGAGGAGACACAATGTCAGGTATTACAGCCATGCAGAAATTATTGACAAGGAAGACCAAGGAAATGAAAGAAAAACCTTATGGAAGAACTAACTTTAGGAACAAAATGGCTTGCTTTACAACCTGGGTGGAGAAACCTTCCAATTGGATTCAAAGCAGGTCCAAGCTTCTAAGATGCACTCTGGGTAAAGTTTGATTTAACTGTTCCCCAGTTCTGCACAATGATTAAAAGAACCAAATTTTCCCTCTTATTGTCTAGCATGGGGGTCTCCAACCTTGGCAACTTAAGACTTGTGGGCTTCAGCTCCTAGCTTTGCTGGCTGAGGAATTCTGGGAGTTGTTTAAGTCCACAAGTCTTAAAGTTGCCACGGTTGGAGACTCCTAGCATACGAAAACTTGAAACAGATTTTATATACAGGGGTGGGCTTAAAATTTTTTAGACAGGGGTTCTTTGCCCGGTTGCTGGGTGGGCGTGGCCATGGTGGGTGTGGCCTAGTCAGCCTCCTGCACCATGGGGGGGGCTTTTTTGCCCTCCCCGGGCTCTGGAGGTTTTCTTCGAGCTTCTGGGAGGGCAAAAACGACCTCCCCAGGCTCCGGAGGCCCTCTGGAGGCCATAAACGGGCCCATTTCCGGCTTTCCCAAACTTCCGGTAGGCCCATTTTTCGCCCTCCCCAAGCCTCCGTGCATGCCTTGCACTTACCTGCATCCAAAGGGGACTCCTGGGAGGGGCAGGGCGGGGTAGGTGAGGCCAGCCAGGAGTGGGATTTGAGGGTTCTCTGAACTGCACAGCATCTTAGCTAGAAGTTCTCCCGAATCCTTGGAAACCCCCAGCGGCCCACCCCTGCTTATATATATATACATATAAAACTTTTCATCAAAACTGGATGAAATCTGCCAGAAAGCTTGAACATTATGACTGTTATTTCTGATTTCACAAATGGGTGTGCAGGGATTTTTAAGTAATGCTCTTTTAAAATCTCTCTCTCTTAAATAAAAATGCATAGACTGTAACCTCCCATCACTGACACAGATTTCTAGCTGGCTGCCACTCCTGTCTCTGGAGTGCTGGAATAACAGACCTCCGTTGCAGTTTTTCAACTCAAATAAAGATTAGATCTATCTACTTCTACTTCAGTTATTTTCCATGGACTTGGTTTCCAGCTGGATTAGGTGCACATCCCTCTTTATATCAACTCACTGTCCATCTAATACAGTATTCTATGTCCAGGTTTCAGGCAGAGAAGTTAATTAGCTCCATTACCCTGCCTTTATAACATTTCTAATACTCATCTGAAATCCATCTTCCTATAATTTAGCCAATTAACTCAAACCCATCAGCCTGAGATGGCGGAAAATAAGCTTTTGATGCCTTCTATGTAATTGCCTTCTAGATGTCTCTTATTTGTTGAAGCTGAAAATACTCAGGGACCTTTCACTGAATATAACAGAATAAGAAAGTTGGAAGGGACCTTGGAGGTCTGCTAGTCCAACCCCTTGCTCAAGCAGGAAACCCAAATATCAGGGATCTCCAACCTGTGGTTTGTGCTCCCTAGTGCTGTGAAGGCGAACCTATGGCTCACATGCCAGAGGTGGCACACAGCACCCTCTCTGATGGCAGGCAAGCTGTCGCCCCAGTTCAGCTCCACTGCGCATATGTGCGCGCCTCCTGCCAGCCAGCTGGTCTTAGGTTCTCTGCCCCGCATGTGTGGGGGGCGGGGCACATGCGGGGGCCACGCGAGCATGCACGGGGTGGGGGGGCATGCTGTTGGAGCATGTGCATGCATTTAGAGGGTTCAGGCACACGCCCATGCATTTGCCTGTGCATGCGCGCTTTGGGCACTCGGTCCAGAAAAGGTTAGCCATCACTGTCGTAGTGGGTCGTGAGGGGTTTGCTACTGCGCTGTGGAAACAACTGGTGAGCACATGCGCACATACGCACCTCCTCACTTGCATGAGGAGCGGGTGTTCATCAGTGGTGAGTTGCTACAGGTTATCCCCGGTTCGGGAGAACCGGTAGTGGAAATCTTGATAGGAGAACGAACCAGTTTGCTCCAGTGGTGAAATCTAAAATTCGTTACTACCAGTTCTGTGGGCGTGGCTTGGTGTGTGTGGGGGGTAATGTGACTGGGTGGGCGGGGCCAATTTTTTTTTTGTACTTTTAAAACCATTTTTTACATGTAAAACCATGTTAAAAAAATGCTTTCAAAAGGCTCTGATGATCCAAGCTGAGTTGCCTGATTGGCAGGCAACTCAGCTGGGATCGTCAGAGCTGGGATCGTCAGAGCCATTTAAAAGAAAAAAAAAAGGTTCTGATGATCGCGCAACTCAGCTGGGCATGTGGGGCGGAGGCAGGGATTTTTGCTATCGGTTCTCCGAACTGCCCGCCGCCATCGCTACCTACTCGCCCGAGCCAGTCCGAACGGGGAGCATTTCACCCCTGGTTTGCTCTGAACGTCAGTTGGGCCCTCCCCCCTGCCCACACGCTATACCTATCTTTATTTCTTTTGTTTTTAGCTCAGCTGTAAGGCGTGGCAGAGTGGATTGCCATGCCTCAGCTGTTTCTTTACTCAATGCGCTTGTGCGAAGCGCAAGTTAGGCGCGCGTGTGAGCGAAGCGAGCACCTGCATGGCGATCGTGCTCAAAGCACATGCACAATGCGAACCGGTGGTAAAACTGGTTAGAACCCACCACTGGTGTGCAAAAAGAGCCTCGGTGGTGCAGCGGACTAAGTGCTGTTAAGTGCTAGCACTTAGCTGCCAGCTGCCTGCAATTAGTGCGAGTTCAAATCTCACCAGGCTCAAGGTTGACTCAGCCTTCCATCCTTTCAAGGTAGGTAAATTGAGGACCCGGATTGTGGGGGCAATAAGCCAGCTTGGTATAGAACAACACCGCTTGGGGGGGGGGGCAAAAGCCCTAATAAACAGGTATATATATAAAAAGTATGCAGGCTATTGCTATAATGCATTGTAAGCTGCCCTGAGTCTACAGAGAAGGGTGGCATATAAATTGGACTAATTTATTTATTTATTTATTTATTTATTTATTTATTTATTTATTTATTTATTTATTAGTATATAAATAAATAAATAAATAAATAAATAAATAAATAAATAAATAAATATGTGCTCCTTTTGCTGGAGCAGCATGCAAATGGAGTTGTGCATGGGTGCTTGCCAGTCGCTTGTGCAAACCATCCCTTTCCCTCCTCCCCCCCAGGTCTGCAAAGCCAGAAATGTTGGGGAATGTTTTTGGCTGCCCTATACAATTTCAAACAAACAGTTGTCCAAAGTCTTCTTAAAAACCTCCAGTGATGGGGTACCCACAGCTTCTAAAGGCAAGTCATTCCACTGATTAATTGTTCTCATTGTCAGGAAATTTCTCTCCTTTATAAATTTCCATCCATTGCTTCTTGTCTTGCCCTCAGGTGCTTTGGAGAATAGGATGATGCCCTCTTCATTGTGGCAACCCCTCAAATATTGGCATACTGCTATCATGTCACCCCCTAGGCCTTCTCTTCACTAGACTAGACACATTCAGTAATGCAACTATTCATTATATGTTTCAGCCTCCAGTCCCCTAATCGTTTTTGTTGCTCTTTTCAGAATTCTTTGTAGAGTCTTAACAGATTACAGATTAACAGAATTGGAAGGGACCTTGTAAGTCATCTAGTCCAACCCCCCCACCCAAACAGGAGACCCTACTCCATTCCTGACAAATGGCAGTCCAATCTCTTCTTGAAAGCCTCCAGTGATGAAGCTCCCACAACTTCCAAAGGCAACTTCTGTTCCATGGGTTGATTGTTTTCACCATCTGAAAATTCCTCCTTATTTCTAGGTTGAATCTCTCCTTGATCAGTTTCCACCCATTATTCCTTGTCCGGCCTTCAGGTGCTTTGGAAAATAGCTTGACCCCTTCCTCTCTGTGGCAGCCCTCAAATATTGGAACACTGCTATCATGTCTCCCCTGGTCCTTCTCTTCACTAGACTAGCCAGGCCCAGTTCCTGCAACCGTTCTTCGTAAGTTTTAGTCTACATCTTTTTCACATTGTGGATGCAATATTCCAATATACAGTGTATTGTATATTGGAATATACAATATTCCAATGTACAGTGGTCCAAAGCACCCTGTAAATATTAAGACCAGCTGCCTGCAATTACTGCAGGTTCGAATCTCGCCAGGCTCAAGGTTGACTCAGCCTTCCATCCTTTCTAAGGTAGGTAAATTGAGGACCCAGTTTGTGGGGGCAATAAGCTGACTTTGTATAAATATACAAAAGGATGAAGGCTATTGCTTAACGCATTGTAAGCCGCCCTGAGTCTCCGGAGAAGGGCGGCATATAAATCAAATTTTTTTAAAAAATATGCCACATGCTCCAGTTTTGTCTCCATTCTTCTTAAGAAGTGGTGCTCACAATTGGACATAATCGTGTTGATTGCCAGGGGGCATCTGGAGGACACTGTGGCATTGAAACCAACCTTGTCCTGTTAGTGCTGCTAGATAAGTTGATTATGTCATTGGAGATTAAGCTGTCCTAAAAGAGGGAAAAAAGTTACACAGAACTGAAGTACATTTTTCATCCAGTGCAATTTTGTATATATTTTACATGGCTCTTGGGTTCTTATCAGAAGATAATGCTTTGGGTAGGCTGATAGCATTGTTGAGGATTTGTAACACTTTTTGTTCTTGCTCATGCTTAAAAATTTTGTTCTGAGAGACAAAAACTAAGCAGTTTTCGCATATCAGCAGAGTCCTGGGCAAAAAAAAAAAAAAAAAAAAAAAGGTTGCTGGAATTGGGTATGTCTAGTTTGATGAAAAGAAGGACTGGGGTGACATGAGAGCAGTATTCTGATATCTCAGGGGTTGCCACAAAGAAGAGGGAGTCAAGCTATTCTCCAAAGCACTTAAAGGACAAGAAGCAATGGGTGGAAACCAGGGGTGAAATCTAGCAGGTTCTGACAGGTTCTGGAGAACCTGTAGGAAGAAATCTCCTTCTGGGTTCTGCTCCAAGTGGGGAAAAAGACACTGGAAACATGGAGACTGTTTGGAAAGATGGTTTAATGGTGGACAGGATCACATGGCTTGAATTCCTGAACAGAAAAGGGCAGATACAGTAAATCCTCGGGTTTTTATGCTCTCTCTGGCTCTGCATTTCTTGGGGCCCCGAAAAAGTATCCTGATTGGTTGTCAGACTCCCAGGGGGTGGGGGTCTTAGCTAGCCTTTCTGGCTGATGGTCACATGTGCTTCCCAGGTCACATATGGTGAATTTCTGCTGCTATTGTGTAGAGGGCTAATCCTATCTTTGTTGGATCTTTGGCAATTCCTACTATGGCTCTGCCTGAAGGAGGTAGATCTTTGTTATGTAGAATAGTCTGGCCCAGGTCTTAATGGCCCATTGACAAAGGGTGGGGGCAGGAAGATGGGAGCTGCTTCAAAACATGCTTATCCATTTCTCATCCAGGGAAATATAATATTCTGCCTTTTTAATATTTCCTAAAATATTTCTTTCTTCCAGGAGAGGGTGGGTGCTAACTTCCTACAAACTGATAGTGGAAATTTTGAGTAGTTCGGAGAACCGGAAAATACCACCTCTGGCTGGCCCCAGAGTGGGGTGGGAATGGAGATTTTGCAATATCCTTCCCCCTGGAGTGGGGTGGGAATGAAGATTTTGCAGTACAGTATCCTTCCCTGCTATGCCCACCAAGCCACGCCCACAGAACCGGTAGTTAAAAAAATTGGATTTCACCACTGGTGGAAACTAATCAAGGAGAGAAGCAACCTAGAACTAAGGAGAAATTTCCTGACAGTTAGAACAATGAATCAGTGGAACGACTTGCCTCCAGAAGTTGTGAATTCTCCAACACTGGAAGTTTTTAAGAAGAGATTGGACAACCATTTGTCTGAAGTGGTGTAGGGTTTCCTGCCTAAGGATGGGGATGGACTAGAAGACCTCCAAGGTTCCTTCCAACTCTGTTATTCTGTTCTGTTATCTGTTCATTACCAAGAACCCTAAAATATTCCGATTGGACAGGTTTTAAAGTGAAAATTGCTTCTATTGAATCTTCAATCCAGCCTAACAAAACCGTGGTCATATTCACACAATGCACTATAACCAGACCAATATACCACATTCTGGTATTGTCTAATCTCTTCGTAAAAACTTCCAGTGTTGGAGCATTCACAACTTCTGGAGGCAAGTCGTTCCACTGATTCATTGTTCTCACTGTCAGGAAATTTCTCCTTTGTTCTAGGTTGCTTCTCTCCTTGATTAGTTTCCACCATCGCTGAAGAGGTTGTAGAAAAAATGGTTTTAAAAGTACAAAAAAAAAAAAAATTGGCCACGCCCACCCAGTCACATTACCCCACGCCCACCAAGCCACACCCACAGAACCGGTAATAAAAAATTTTAGATTTCACCACTGCCATAAACCCTTGCAATAAGTCATAGAACTGCTACCATTGCCAATATTATGGGTTGATGGTGAGTGATGGTGGAGTGCTGAAGTCAGTAAGGTCCATCTCGCAGTAAGGCTGCTGGGCAGACCCTGGACCTGGGCCTGGTCTTGAAGCTAAGGAGCCATATTAGCCCGTTGAGATCATTCGGCCACCCCACCCCATCGTTTCTTCTACTCTAAGTGTTCTTTAGGTAAAAGCACAAGCTTTCCCTTGGCACAGTGGCTTAGTTTCCTTGCCAGCTTTGTGGTTGAATGCATGCAAATGTTTGTCCTATGCTAGCCAAAAACAGACCTTTTTCTTCTCCTGCAGCTTGACATCCTTTGGCAGGTGCAACAATCAATGTTATGTCAGCCTCTTGATGGAGCTGTTAGCAATGGAGCATGGGACCCTTTGACAGATGCTCAATGATGCCTCAAATTTTCTAATGGTGCACCAATACGACTGTAAAATGCCAGAAAACACTTCTGTGCCTTTGCGGTTAGATGCTTTTCTTCGTTCTCATTCATCAAGAGGAAGTGAATATTTGCATACCTCCCTGCCATGGGTTTAATGGAGTAATGGACATCTTGGGGTTATTTGCTTATTAAAACATCACACTCCTTTTTCTTCACATTTCCTCTCTTCACAATCACATTCAGCCTGGCTGCCTCCTTGATGTTTAAAAGATGACTTCCTTTCTCCTCACTTGTTTGATCAGTCCATTTGTATCTTGCTGTAATTTCATAGAACAGGGGTCTGCAACCTTAAACACTCAAAGAGCCATTTGGACCTGTTTCCCACAGAAAAGAAAAAACCGGGAGCCACAAAACCTGAGTGGGCGTGGCCAACACATCACTCACTTCCACCAGTCACATGACTCCCCCCCAGCCACGCCTACCAGATGGTCATTAGGGCAGAGAACTGGTTGTTAAAAAACACCGGGAACCACAAAAACCTTTTGACATATCTTTCTCTCTCTCTCTCTCTCTCTCTCTCTCTCTCTCCCTCCCTTCCTCTCTCCCCCCCCATATCTCTCTATGTCTCTCTCTCTCCCCCTCTTTCTGTATCTCTCTGTCTCTGCCCCGACTGCTTCTCCATCACCCGCCATTGCTCTTACCTTCTCAGGCCAGGCGAGGAGTGACTGGGAGGGGAGGACGAGGGGCAGAGCCAGCCAGTGGGGAGATCACCTGACAGGGAGCCACAGCAGAAGGCCTAAAGAGCCACATGCGGCTCCGGAGCTGCAGGTTGCCGATACCTGCCATAGAAGCTTTTGACATATGATACTGGAATAGGGGAGAAAAATGTTAC
The DNA here is from genome assembly GCF_059756535.1 of Pantherophis guttatus. Lineage (NCBI taxonomy): Eukaryota > Metazoa > Chordata > Lepidosauria > Squamata > Colubridae > Pantherophis > Pantherophis guttatus. Next base: position 7,515,845 of record NC_142071.1, read on the forward strand.
TTTTATGCTGATTCATCTAATGATGGTTTAAGACTGCCTTATTCATAGGCTGGAATCCAGGTAAGGTGTCTATGGAGATTCTCAGTCATCCAGGTCATGGTTGACCAAAGGTGTTTTTTCAAAAGGCAATGGGACTTTGTTTTGCTTGGAGACATTTCACTTCTCATCCAAGAAGCTTCTTCAAGAACTGAAGAAGCTTCTTGGATAAGAAGTGAAATGTCTTCAAGCAAAACAAAATCCCGTTGCCTTTTGAAAAAGCACCTTTGGAACAATCCAGATAAAGCAGTGGTGAAATTCAATTTTTTTGACTACTAGTTCTGTGGGCGTGGCTTTGTGGGCATGGTGTGGCTTTGTGGGCGTGGCTTTGTGGGCATGCCAGGGGAAGGATACTACAAAATCCCCATTCCCTCCCCACTCCTGGGGGAAGGATATTGCAAAATCTCTATTCCCTCCCCACTTTGGGGCCAGCCAGAGGTGGCATTTGCCGGTTCTCTGAACTACTCAAAATTTCCGCTACTGGTTCTCCAGAACCTGTCAGAACCTGTGGAATTTCACCCCTGAGATTAAGGCTATATTGAGGGTCCGAGAGAGAAAACTGGTGATGTTGGGTCTTGAGAAGTGCAAATGAGAACAAGATGTGTAGTTACATGGAGGCCCCATGAATTCATCTCATGCAGTTTTTTGATTCAGTTTCAAATCTCTAGAAATAATCGGTTCAGACGTTTAGGAAGTCTCAAGTCTAAGAATATGTAGTTAAAGATGTAAACCCAGTCCATTTGGCATCGGGGCAGTACTTAACTTTATATTCCAATTTACAGCTATGCCACTATGTCTTGTGTTGATTTTAAATTTCTCTGATGTAATTTTAAAAAAAATGATTACAGTGACATGACCGCTATTTTAAAAATGCTTCATTATGGGATTGTCCCAGGGATGAAATCCAGCAGGTTCTGACAGGTTCTGGAGAACCGGTAGCGGAAATTTTGAGTAGTTTGGAGAACCGGCAAATACCACCTCTGGCTGGCCCCAGAGTGGAGTGGGAATGGGTATTTTGCAGTATCCTTCCCCTGGAGTAAGGTGGGAATGGAGATTTTGCAGTATCCTTCCCTTGCCACGCCCACCAAGCCACACCACACCCACCAAGCCACGCCCACAGAACCAGTAGTAAAAAAAATTGGATTTCACCACTGGATTGTATAAGGCTGTGATGACGAACCTATGGCATGCATGCCACAGGTGGCACACGGAGCCATATCAGTGGGCACGCGAGTGTTGCCCTAGCTCATCTACGGTGCGCATGCACACGCCGGCCAGCTGATTTTGGGGCCTTCTGGGCCCACCGGAAGTCAGGAAACAGGCTTTTTCTGGTCTCCGGGGGGGCTGGGGAAGGCTGTTTTCGCCCTCCCCAGGCTCCTAGAAAGGCTCTGGAGCCTGGGGAGGGCAAAAAAATGGGCCTACCAGGCCCACCGTGCCATTGCATACCAAAAGCGGGGGGAGCGCGGGAGGGTTGCGCGCGGGGGAGCGGGGCGCATTGAATTATGGGTGTAGGCACAAACGCTTGCGACCCCCCCGCTCCCCCCGCTTTTGGCACGCAACGCCAAAAAGGTTAGCCATCACTGGTCTAAGATAGCTTTCCTTTAATCTGGTATTTCCTCCCAGCTGTGCTGGATTAGGAACCCCAGATTTTCAAGACAGGAGAGGTAAACCTGAATGTGACTGATCATTTGAGGATAATATTTTATATGATGCATGGCATCTGTGAGCCAAGGAACTCTCTCCTTCTCATTCACCTTAAATGAACAATGCCAGAGTCAATGAATAGAACAGTGGTGGCGAACCTTTTACTCACCGAGTGACAAACAGGTACGTGCTTCGCTTTCACACGGCTCCCCCATGTGCTGAGTGTGCAATTGCACCATCTGCACATGTGCACAGCTTTCACATGCACAAACACAATCTGTGCATGCATGTGCTGCACGCAGGTACTCACGTGCACAAATGCTCATGCCTGCACAGGGGAGCTCCGAAGACCAGCTGGGTCTCCGGAATTGCACGCATGCGCACCGGAGGCCCGAGCAACAGGTGGGGCATGTGCGAATACGCAGCTGGAGGTGAGTTGGGTGACAGCTCGCGTGCCCGGAAAGATGGCTCTGGGTGCCACCTCGGGCACGCGTGCCGTAGGTTTGCCATCACGGGAACAGAACAACAATACAATACAATACAATACAATAATTTTATTTCTATACCGCCCTTCTCCCGAAGGACTCAGGGTGGTGTACAGCCTATTAAAAGCACAAGACAAATATCAATTAAAATAATTTAAAATTATTAAATAATTCGGCTCAATTTAAAACCCCAGAAATTTAAAACACCCAATTTAAAATTATTATGTTGATAGCCCGGCCTGGCGGAACAACAGGGTCTTGAGTGCACAGCGAAATATCCGGAGGTCCGAGATCTTATGCACTTCCGGGGGCAGTTCATTCCACAGGGCTGGGGCTCCCACAGAGAAGGCCCTCCCCCTGGGTGTCGCCAGCCGACATAACTTGGCCAATGGCACCCTGAGGAGACTACGAGATCAATAGCGCCTGTTTCGGCTCCAGATGCAGGATTGTTAGGGACTCAGGAGCGGAGCATCGCCCCTTTCGTCCCTAACGTGCTGAGATCACCGCCGGAAGTCTTTTTTTTTTTTTATTGAGTTTTAAACAGAGATATAAAGACAATACAAAAAATACAAAGACATTACAAAGACAAACGAGTTGGAAACTGCCAACAGTTAGCAGTTGGAAAGCACATAAAAAATGGAAGTAGAAAAATAAGGACCACCTTTGGTGGGAAGGTAACAGCGTTCCATGCGCCTTTGGTGTTGAGTCATGCTGGCCACATGAGCACGGAGACGTCTTCGGACAGCGCTGGCTCTTTGGCTTTGAAACGGAGATGAGCACCGCCCCCTAGAGTCAGGAACGACTAGCACATATGTGCGAGGGGAACCTTTAGCTTTACCTTTACCTTAGAGGAAAGGAACAGACAACAAGATAGAATTACATTTTCCTTCAAACCGTAACAGTCCATTTGCTCTTGCTTTCAAGAATGAAAATTCTCAACGAAGCATGGTGAGTTTACCCAAACCAAGAATAAACAAACAAGACAAAAACTGCTGGGCTGCAAATGTGCTATCTATCAGCAAAAGTAATTGAGAGCTAATCACTTATTTAGAAATACATTTGCAAGTGTGGTTGAGTGTCTTTATTAAGAAGTAGAAGTTTTATATGCTTTGTAATTTGGTTGGAATACGTATTGTAAACTAATAAAATCAGATTGCTGTCTGCTTGTCTGTGTATTGCAGCTTTCTTCAATCAAGAGCACTTTCAGTTGTGCTTTAATAAATTCCATCATATACAACTTGCTAAACCAGGAGTAGCTGTTGTTACTGGTCTGATGCAACTACCTACAGTCTTAAGAGTATTGGACATATAACCCAAGAGAATTGGACATAACTGCGGTAAGATAAAGGTTCCCCTCGCACATATGTGCTAGTCATTCCTGACTCTAGGGGGCAGTGCTCATCTCTTTTTCAAAGCCGAAGAGCCAGCGCTGTCCGAAGACATCTCCGTGGTCATGTGGCTGGCATGACTCAATGCCAAAGGTGCACGGAACGCTGTTACCTTCCCACCAAAGGTGGTCCCTATTTTTCTACTTGCATTTTTCGAACTGCTAGGTTGGCAGAAGCTGGGACAAGTAACGGGAGCTCACCCTGTTACTCAGCAGTAGGGATTCGAACCGCTGAACTGCCGACCTTTCGATCGACAAGCTCAGCATCTTAGCCACTGAGCCACCGCATCCCTGTATATAACTGCGGTAGGAGATGTGATACAGCTGAGGCAAATCTTCAGCTTGATATGCTCAAATTGCCCAAATATCATTTCTCTTTGTGTTTCAAAGAACTTCTTGTTTAATAAAAGATAGACTGGAAAATAATCTTTGGTTCTGTTTTGCAAGATCACATTTTAGAAAGTGGGTAAGGAGCGAGGCTTGGCTTCGAAACATTGTTCTCAACATTTGGTGGTGACCTTCTGGTGGTGAAGGGCTGAGGCTGGATATTCCAAGATCTCCTGGCTCTGAATAACAAGATAAAAGAAGGGGGTGGTTTGGGGGAAAAACATTATCTGAAGATTAGGTGTGCAACATTCTGGATTGTTAGAAAATAGGCAATTGTTACGGTAGCTCATATGCTCAGTTCACACAAAGATTCTTCTCTAAGAGTACTGGGATGTATGCCAAGCACATGTCCTGTTCAAAATATGAAGGATTTTAACTCTTCTAAATAGTTTTTTAAGACTTTCCCAAGGTGTCCTTCCATTCTGCAACTCCAAGACAGTTTCACACAACTGGAAATGCTCATTGTAAGAATTGCTGTGCTGGGTGAAATGAAAAGTCTGCCTCACTCAAGATTCTCTTTCTAACGATAGATGTTCTGCCCCAGCTATGGACCCCAAAGAACGCAGCACACACAAAGTCTGTACAAACCTTAGTTTACTAAAATAAAATCAGTCTTTTCTTCAAACAAAGGCAAGAATCCAAAGAATAAATAATCTTAATCTTACTATGGTTGGTAGAAAGCCCAGAAGCAATTTACAAAGAACTAAGATCAAGGCACGAAGATATGTGAACTAAGTTGTTCCCTGCAAATTGCTTCAGTTGGCGTTCTTCCTTAAATAGGCTAAGGGAGTGGCCAATTAGCCCCAAGCCTTACTCTTGAGGAGACCTCCTCCTGAAGAGCCACTCCTGCCTTTTGGCAGCTCTGCACACCCGTGCATCGAGAAGAGGCTCCTCCTCTTCTTCCTTTTCACTTATGGAAGCTTCTGGAGGTTCTGAAGGCCCTGGCTGAATCTCCGCCTCTGGCACCACATCTTCTCCAGCCTCCTCATTGTCCGACTCGAGTGCCAGCTGCACAGGCTGCTGGCGCAGCACCACGCCAGCCTCCTCGCTGTCAGAATCAGCTACTAGCTGCACAGGCCACGTACAGGCCACAACACTAGGTGATCAACAAACCCACAAGCAAAATGTCTCGCACACTTTGGAAGCAAGTAATAGTCTTTCATATTTCCAAGTCAAGCTAGAAAATCTTCTTTTTAAAATCCTGGAAAAATGCTTCCAAAGGGTTTACCCATTACTAAGCTATTCAGACTCTGTTGTGTCACAACGCAGCACGCTAGGTTGGTTGAAGATTGTAGCTGCAAACGCACAACATGCCAAGTTTGGATACTGCTAATCTTCATTCATTTGTGTGTCTGTGATGTGTGTTGGCATCTGTCTTAGTTTGTGCACACTTACCCTGTTTGACTAGCTGACAGTCCGTCCAGTGTGCTGTGTTAACGCAGGAAATGGGTGGATGGATTTATGTATTGTAGTTATAAGATTTAGATGACTTTCTATTTTTATACAATAATCCTAGGTGGCTGACAGCAAAATCAATCAAACAATAATATAAACGCGCTTTGTGAAGCAAACCATGTTAAGCAAATCTGGCGAACGTAGGTTGTGGAAGGTCATTTTGGTCCATGTTCTTTAAGTCTCTACCTTATTGATCCGAGAGGGAATCTCAGTCTCAGGGCTCCACTGAATTTCGTTAGAGATTCTGGTGCTTATGTTAGATGGCAGCTCCCATCATTGTGTGGATTTGGGATTTTGTGCTCCATTTAGTGTTGTTGAGGCATCCATGGTCAAACTACACAAATCTCTAAGTGAATAGGAACCAGCACAATCTTTACAGAGTGCAAAGAAAAGCAAAATGTCTCACACACTTTGGAAGCAAGTAATAGCCTTTCATATTTCCAAGTCAAGCTAGGAAATCTTCTTTTGAAAATCCTGGAAAAATGCTTCCAAGCATAGGGCTGGAAGCAGGGGTGAAATGCTCCCAGTTCGGACCGGATCACCCAATCTGGTAGTGATGGCGGAAGGTGGTTCGGAGAACCGGTAGCAAAAATCCCTGTGGGCCCCCTCCCCACCATGCCCAGCTGAGCCGCACGATCATCAGAGGCTTTTTTTTTTTACTTTTAAAAGCATTTTTTCTACAACCTCTTCCGACGAAAAAATGCTTTTAAAAGTTAAAAAAAAAAAAGCCTCTGATGATCATGTGGCTCAGCTGGGATCGTCAGAGCCTTTCCAAAGCATTTTTTTCTGCAACCTCTTGGCCGAAGAGGTGGTAAAAAAAATGCTTTGAAAAGTCTCTGCCGATCCCAGCTGCGTTGCCTGATCGGCAGAGGCTTTTCAAAGCATTAGAAAAAAATGCTTTGAAAAGTTAAAAAAAAAAAAAAAAGTTGGCCACGCCCACCCATGCTCACATTACCCCCCCACCAAGCCATGCCCACAGAACTGGTAGTAACAAATTTTACATTTCACCCCTGCCTGGAAGGGAGCTTGGAGGTCTTCTAGTCCAACCACTTGCTCAAGGCAGGAGACCTTATACCCGTGATGGCGAACCTATGGCACGCGTGCCAGAGGTGCACGTGGTGTCCTTTCTGATGGCACATGGACCATCGCTCCAGTTCAGCTTTGCTGCGCATGCCCACATGCCTCCTGCCAACCAGCTGGTCTTTGGGTCTCTGTCGTGCATGTGCGGGCGGGCAGGGCGCATGAAGGGGAACTCGTGCGCAAGTGCCGGGAGAGGGATGCATGTGGGGGCTGCGCACGCATGTGTGGGATGGGGCATGTGTATGGGGGGCATGCACACGTGTGGGGGTGGGGCACATGCACGGGGGCCACACATTGTATTTTGGGGGTTGGGGGTGGGGCGTGCTTTGGGCACTCGGTCCAGAAAAGGTTAGCCATCACTGCCTTATACCATCCTGGGCAAATGGTTGTCCAGTCTATTGTTGAAATTCTCCAACCTTGGAGCATCTACAACTCCAGTAGACTTTCAGCACATTTATTTATTTATTTATTTATATTTCTATACCGCCCTTCTCCTGCGGGACTCAGGGCGGTGAATGCATGCACACGATTTGTGTGCGGCTGTTTGCTTTATTCAAAATAAGACAATTGGATGTTAAAGAAACCTGATCAACAATGAGAACAGTTGGATAATGGCATCTCTCCTTCATTAGCAAGAAGTTATTTCTCAGTTGCTGTGCCTATTAATGGCAGTTGGAATGGACAAGCAAATAAGCCAATCAGAAAGCGGCTAATGGGTTTGAAACTCCCTGGATTTTATATTCCCTCCCCTAACTGTCACTGTGACAGTATAAAAGGAGATTCCTGACAGAAAAACTATTATCAGTTAGTAGTCAGTTAGTTGTCAGTTAAAGGGCAGTTCTGCAGTCAGTATGCAGTTTAAAGGCAATTCTGAAGACAGTTAGTTATCAGTAAGGAGAGTTAAGATTAGAGATCAGAGGTAGATCTGATGTATTAAAAGACTCCTGAGGAAGAATAGCCAGAACTATAATCACATAGAGTGATTACATATATATATATATATATATATATATATATATATATATATATATATATATATATATATATATATATATATATATATATATATGACAGAATATTTAAGAAAAGGAATGACATACTATTTACTATTTGAATAGATATTGTTTTTATTATTATGTAAATAAAAACAGTTTATTGTGAACTGCTAGTAAGTCTCATTTGTTATAGTAGATTGTTATAGAGAGAAGGTTTTATGGTACATTCATTTAACCTCCACAACACAAGGCAGACACTGAATATCAATTCCTGCAGTGAGCAGAGAAGTTACTTCATAGATTCAATGCCCCCCTTCTTCCTCTGTGATTCTAACACTTTCAGAAGAAACTAAAACCTGAATTTACGCAACATTTACACTCTTACAATCAGCTGGGGAGGGATTAATTATCGAGAGCAAAGAACTGAGCCTCCCTTACTTTGTTAGTGTAATAAGAAAGAACATGGAAAAATATTAACAATTGCATTTCCATCCAGAAGGGAACAATAATCTTCGTGCAATCATTAACTACTCTTACCCATCCTTCAATAGCTCAAGGAGGGACATCTTGACCTGCTGATTGTTTTTTTTTTAAAAAAAAGCATGCACATTAATTTAGATTGTTTGGTGAAAACAAAAGGCAAATTAGTAATCCAGTAAAGAACTCGTAATGCACTTGAGTTAATTGGCAGCACTTGAAGAAATGTTTGTCGAGTGGCCAAATGAAGTGGCCTGCTGTAATCGTCTGATCAAAAGGATAATAATTTGTTTTCTCAGATGCTGGATGGCCAGCATCAAATTTGGGTAGCTTGACATGATAAGGAGGTGAGGATAGGGTTGACTTACAATGCATTGTAGAGAGAAAGAAGGACCTCTTCATTTTTTCTCCCAAAGGTGCTTTTTTAAAAGGCAGCTGGACTTTGTTTTTCCTTGAAGACCTTTTGCTTCTCATCCAAGAAGCTTCTTCAGTTCTGACTGAATGGTAGAGGGTGGAAGGATTAAGTTCTGGAAAAAAAAATCCTCTCCTATGAATTAATTGTGCCCTCCTGCCTTAACAGTTTTCATGTTAACAATCCAGTAGAAATCTGATAGCCCATTTCCAAATCCTGGTGTCTCCCTTTTGAGTAGGGGGTAGAATTTCTAACATTTCCAACCCATCTACAGTAGTGGCCAAAATTGTGGAAACCTTTTGGGGAAAGTGTATTTTTGAGGTTTGATGGCTAATAACACCACTTTTTTTCCCCTGGAGTTTCAAGATAATCATATTCTACTGCTGGAATGGTCTTGGAATAGCCCAGACCTTCACCCAATTGAAAATCGATGGAGCCGACTAAAGAAACGTGTTAGTCAGAAGCGACCCAGCAATAAAACCCAGTTAATAGAAGCCATCATTCAATCTTGGTTTCACATTAGAACAGCTGCAGAACTAAAAGACTTGGTTCATTCCATGGGAAGATGTTGTAAGGCCGTAATTCATGCTAAAGGTTACCCAATATTAACTGACATGGGGATAATTTTTGTATATCTGGTTTTTTTCTACGTTTCACTTTTCTTCTTTATACTGTAACTGCTATTCTAATAGCACATCCTTCATAAAAGTTATTACATTCTTGATTAAATTAAATTATGTTTCCATTGATATATAATTTTATGGTACTACTAAAAAAAAAAAAGTGGTGTTATTGGTTAGTTTTAGAAAATACACTTTTCCCAAAAGATTTCCACAATTTTGGCCACTACTGTAATTTTTTAAAAATTAGGGCTGTAGAATAGGCCTGATTGAAGAAGATCTGTGTTTAAGGCTCATATCAACATGCAAGCAGACATGCTTAAAACTTCCTGCATCTTTTTCCTTCAAAGTGTTTCACCCCCCTCCTTTCTCTAGTCCTCATTTAAATGTGTAGCTAGAAGTGGGAGATTATTTTCACGATTTTTGTCTTTTGAGTGGCAGTGGCTGTGATGGGTGGTATCTGTTGCTTTAGGTTTCTCATTCATCTCTCATCAGTTTAATTAATTACATTCTTGAACTAGAGTAGTTTATAATATTTGATGTATTTGATGATAGTTGAGGGGTGGTAAGAGTAGCAGTCTTTTAGTACTTGTGGGACAGTCACAAAGAGGAAGGGATTGGCTCATTCTCAGAGGTGGGTTTCAAAAATTTTAGCAAGGAGTTCTCTGCCCGGTTGCTGGGTGGGCGTGACCATGGTGGGCGTGGTCTAGTCAGCCTCCTGCACCATGAATGGGTGGGGGGGGTATTTTTTCCCTCCCCGGGCTCTGGAGGCTTTCTTTGAGCCTCCGGGAGGACAAAAACAGCCTCCCCAGGCTCCAGAGGTCCTCTGGAGGCTGGAAACGGCTTGTTTCTGGCCTTCCCAAACTTCTGGTAGGCCTGTTTTTCACCCTCCACAAGCCTCCATGCTCACCCTGCACTTCCCTGCATCCAAAACGGGCCGCGTGGGGACTCCTGGGAGGGGCAGGGAGGGGTGGGCGGGGTGGGGTGAGGCCAGCCAGGAGTGGGGGTTCTCCGAACTGCACAGAATCTTAGCTAGAGGTTCTCCTAAACCCCTATGAACCCCCAGCAGCCCACCGCTGCTTATTCTCCAAAGCACCTGAAGGCAGGACAAAAAGCAACAGATGGACACTGATCAAGGAGAGATCCAACCTAGAAATTAAGGATAATTTCCTGACACTGAGAACAATTAATCAGTTGAAAAGCTTGCCTTCAGAGATTCTGGATGCTCCACCACTGGAGACTTTTTAAGTAGAGATTGGACAGCCATTTATCTAAAATGGTATAGAGTCTTCAGCCATGGTCCTCCCTTCCAACCTTATTATTCTACATTCTATGTTTTTTTTTCCTGTTTACATTTAGATTTGTGTGCATTTTTTATTACCTATTTCTTCACTCACACTATGTTGGTCTAAGACTGTAGTGGAGATTTGAAATGATTTGATTTGAGCTTCATTCATACACATTTTATTTCCTTTGCAATTTTGTCTTGTGGTCGTCGTTTTTGTGACAATTGTACCTAATATAATTTCTGCAAATTACTTATGTGCACAGTGTACATTATGTGCACTTTGGCGCAGACATTCTAATAGATTTGCTTTTAAACCTGACAAATTGCACAGCAAAACTCAGAAAATTGTTTTTTTTTTAATAGATAACTGAATTTAAGTTTGTGTAGTGACTCAAAAACACAAGAAGCTTGCATTACATTCCTCCTGTCCTCCCCCACCCCATTCCTCATAAGAGATTATTTCATGTCAAAACATCTAAAGAAAAAAAACACTGAATTTTCCTGGCTGGATGAAAAGAAAACAAAGCAATCAGTGAAAGGATGGAAATTCAAGTGGAATATATTAACACCAGGATCTGCTATAAAATCCATGAATGAGATAAAGTGATTGCATTTGGCAGCATCTTAAGACAAAGCATGGAAGGATGGTTTTTCAACTTTTAAGAAGGAAAATTCCAGTTAAGTATTAAGAACCCGTCCCTCCTAATAAGAGTAATTAGGTAGTAGACACAATAATTAAGGTTAAGTTCCTGGCAGCTCAATCATGGATATTTGAATCTGAGCAAGGGATTGGGCTTGATGGTCTCAGTGTGTTCCTACCTAATTCAATGATTCTATGTGACTTCGGAATCTCTTTTTACCAATCCCTGAAGCACTTTGAAATTGAATACAAACTGTCCATATTCCTAGAAGTAAATTAATAATGCACAAAGAGAACTTCCAACTTTCTTCAACCCCTTCCTCGCAATAATGACTGTAGCAGTGCTATTCAACCTGGAAAATTAAGTCACTGGGCTCAAAGTCAAAAGAAGATTGCTCACCTTAATCCAGCAACTAGAGGGAAAAAATTGCTCCATCGCCTTCTAAAAGCTGAGTCCCATTTCTTCCTGCTTGGAATTAAAATGAGATGCACACTCCGCTTTGCACTCCCAAAAGATGTTTATTTAGAGTAACACTCCGAGAGACGTTTATTTTGAGACTAACAATTTCTTTGGCTTCCAAAGAAGGGAACCTGCGCACTGTGTTGAATGCATCATTTATTTATTTATTTTATTTTATTATTCATATTTCTATGCCGCCCACTCTCCGAGGACTCTGGGCGGCTTACACCAAAGACAGTATACTAAATAGCATATTACCCCCAACAATCTGGGTCCTCATTTTACCCACCTCGGAAGGATGGAAGGCTGAGTCAACCTTGAGCCGGTGAGATTTGATCCGCTGATCAGCTGAAGTAGCTGCAGTACTGCACTCTAACCACTGCGCCACCTCGACTCATCACCCAGGATCCCTTCAACGCAACAGGTTAAGCAGCCCCAAGGGGCACTTCATTAAAAAATGAAGCAAAGTGATGTTCTACTCGAATCCTCATGCTTGAAGGACACAGTATTAGGATTGTACAAGAAAATCTCAACCTGACTTATGTAGGCATCTAGTAAATGAAGCAAGGTAGCTCAGAAACTAGATGTGCTACCCAACAAAGTGAAGAGCTTATGATGGCTTTGCTAAAAAAAGCACAGGGAAGAATTCTACCTTCGACAGGTATTAGAGTGGCTGTTTCACATAACCCCCTACATCTTTTCCAGGGTCATTTCAGCCCGCGCAATCTCCCCATTGGAATTATCTGGGTCATGAGAAGCTGTTTAGAAGCTACCAAAACCTAAACTAATGTAGACTATAAAGCAGCAAGACACGAAAATGGAAACTTTTTCATACATCAAATCAAAGAAACCCCAATTTTTCTAGTATGGCAGCCAAGTCATGAAGTTTCAGGTGTACAAGGACTGGGTTCATACCTTAAGCTGAACTAGGGTTTGTTTAGTGCATAGTTGTTTTGAATACACCATGATTGTCTAGATCAGTGTTTCTCAACCTTGGAAGCTTGAAGATGGGTGGACTTCAACTCCCAGAATCCCCCAGCCAGCGCTGCTGGAGGAAATGGAGGAAATAGAGAGAACTACCATATTGCATTCGTGACAGTTCTTTGGATCATCCCTCAGCATGGATAGTGAGAAGAGGACACCCAGCAGCGACTCTAGAAACGGCAGAGGAAACAGGTTGACCCAATCTCTCTGCAAAGCAGGGGTGAAATCCAGCAGTTTCTGACAGGTTCTGGCGAACCGGTAGCGGAAATTTTGAGCAGTTCGGAGAACCGGCAAATTCCACCTTTGGCTGGCCCCAGAGTGGGGTTGGGAATGGAGACTTTGCAGTATCCTTCCCCTGGAGTGGAGTGGGAATGGAGATTTTGCAATATCCTTCCCCTGCCACGCCCACCAAGCCATACCACGCCCACCAAGCCACGCCCACAGAACCGGTAGTAAAAAAAATTGGGATTTCACCACTGCTGCAAAGCCTACCTGGGCAATCGATTTCATGGTAGCAAAGTTAATGGGGAGTGGGTGATGGTGATGGATGAAGACATACAAATCCCTGAGAGACCTGGGCCGCTGACAGCATTATTTATCAAAAGACTGGGCTCCAACCATTCAGATAACATAAATACGGATTGTACTGATAGGTGTGGTATACAGAAAGTGCTAGAGTAGCCCTAGAGAAATGGTTCTCCCTGAAGGCTGGGAGAGGCGAGTTCTTCTCAAGTTCTCCAAACTCAGAGGCCAGTTGTTTCCTCTTGGTCTTATATCTTCTGTTCTGGAACCAGATCTTCACTTGGGTTTCGGTGAGCTTCAGGTTCTTGGCGAGGTGGGCTCGTTCAGGGGCAGAGAGGTATTTCTGGTGGCTGAACTTCCGTTCGAGCTCAATGACCTGGCTGTGGGAGAAGGCCGCCCGCGAACGCTTCAACTGTTTGGGTGTCCTCATGAAGGGTTTGGAGGAAGGCTCACAGTTTGGCTGATGGACGTCTGGATCTAGCAGGCGGGGAAAAAGATGGATATAACTTCAACAATGGCTCTTCAGAAGAGGACAGACAGTTTCACTTGACATCACTCAAGAGGATAAGATGGAATAAATAAACACATGAATACTGAAGTTGCACCCTGTATAAAGGGAAAGGGAAAGGTTCCCCTCACCCATATGTGCTAGTTGTTCCCGACTCTAGGGAGCGGTGCTCATCTCCGTTTCAAAACCGAAGAGCCTGCGCTGTCCGAAGACGTCTCCGTGGTCATGTGGCCAGCATGACTCAACCTCAAATGCGCATGGAATGCTGTTCCCTTCCCACCAAAGGTGGTCCCTATTTTTCTACTTGCAATTTTTACGTGCTTTCGAACTGCTAGGTTGGCAGAAGCTGGGACAAGTAACGGGAGCTCACCCCGTTACACGGCACTAGGGATTCGAACTGCTGAACTGCCGACCTTTCAATCGACAAGCTCAGCATCTTAGACACTGAGCTACCACATCCCTTGCATGCCATACCATAATTCTGTTGGTTTAATTTAGCATGTTGGCCAACCCACTCAAAGGGGTTTCATTGAGTAGCCAACCGTGGTTAGGCTATACTAGTGCAAAGTGAATACTAAGCCACGAATAAACACTTCTGTTTGATACACACTGCGGGAAAGTGTGTAGAAAAATCCTTGCCTTCTGCTCTACTGTTCTATAGGTCTTTTACAAAATATATGTATAGGTTTCTCACATTATTAGTTTGAATAACACTAGCACTTCTATGCTATCTGGTGGCAATTGTATGAGATGAAGTTGCTAAATCATAGACCCATGATGGCAAACTTATGGCACACGTGCCACAAGTTCCACGCAGAGCCCTCTCTGCAGGCACGCCAGCCGTCGCCCCAGTCCAGCTCCACCACGCATTGGTGCGCACCTCCCACCAGCCAGCTGGTCTTCGGGTCTCTGCCGCGCAGGGTGGGGCCTTCACTGATCTCTGCAGTTTCCCCCCCAGAGCGCCCTACCTTTCTCCTCCCAGCGTGCTCTAGCTTTCTCTTGCATTCCTGCCACCCATGCCTTCAGCGATCTGCGCAGTTTCTCCTCCGCATGCCCAGGCTTTCTCCTCCATTCCTGCCTCCCGTGCCTTCCCTGATCTCTGCAGATTCCACCCTCTGCAGGTGCCTCTCCATGGCAGAAATGGAGGAGAAAGCCTGGGCGCACCGGAGGAAGAAACTATGCAGATTGGGGAAGGCACGGGAGGCAGGAATGGTGGAGAAAGCCTGGGGCCGCGGGACGGGGGGGAGAGAACCTGTGCAGATCGTGAGGCCCCCCCTGCGTCCCGTTTTGGGCCTGAAAAGCCTACTGCACCAACGGGGGCCGGGTGGGGCTAGGGTACATGCGTAGGGGGTACATACGCAGGGAACACACACACATGCATGGCGTGTATACACGGGGATGGTTGCATTGCATTTTGGGGATTGGGGCACGCAGAAATAATGAAAAAAATTCTGACAATTGATCAGTGGAATACCTTGCCTATCAGAGTTGTAGGTACTCTATCACTAGAGGTTTTCAAAAATAGACGTCACAACCATTTGAGGTCTTTTCCAGCCGTATGATTCTATGTTCTATGCAGGGGTGGGCTTTAAAATTTTTAGCACGGGGTTCTCTGCCCGGTTGCTGGGCGGGCGTGGCCATGGTAGGCATGGCCTAGTCTGCTTCCTGCACCACGGCGGGGGTGGGGTGGGGCTTTTTTGCCCTCCCTGGGCTCTGGAGGCTTTCCTCAAGCCTCTGGGAAGGCGAAAACAGCCTCCTCAGGCTGCGGAGGCCCTCTGGAGGCCAAAAATGGGTCCAAACATCCGGTAGGCCTGTTTTTAGCCCTCCCCGAGCCTCCGTGTGTGCCCGTGCAGGCATTTGTGTGTGTGTGCCTGGCCTAACTCTCCTTTTTTAAATTTTTAATTCGTTCGATTTTATAAATTGGGTGTTTTAATCTGTGTTTCGGCCAAAATATTTAATAATTTTAAGGGACTTTTAATATTTGTATTATCTGTATTTTATCTTGGCTGTTCACCGCCCTGAGTCCTCCAGGAGTAGGGCGGTATAGAAATTTGATTAATAAATAAATAATAATAAATAAATAAATTTACCTGCATCCAAAATGGGCCGTGTGGGGACTCCTGGGAGGTCGGGGCGGGCAGGGCCAGCCATGAGTGGGATTTGGGGGTTCTCCGAACTGCACAGAATCTTAGCTAGAGGTTAGCTAGCTAAACAGCCCACCCTGGTTCTTTATCACTAAACCATGGCTCACACGTACAATTATAACGTTGATCAGGATCTTGCAAATCTTGTAAACAAGGTTGGGCAGTTAATGGTTGGACAAGAAGCCATCAGAAAATCTCAGGCCTGTGGGTTAGTTTGCAAAAATACAAAAAAAAAATAATAAAAAAAAATGGTGCTGCAAAGAAAACTCCGCGGTGATGCCCATGAATTTGACAGGAGTTGGACTCACAACACACAGTGTTTTTATCTCGACATGAACATTTATTTAACTTTCTTTGATAGATTCCTTTATCATGACTTTTAGCAACTTCATCTCATACAATCACACCAGGTAAGTACTGTATGATATTAATGCTAGAATGATTCAAATTGAAAAGATGGAAAAATATTTATTACTTATACCTATATTTTGTAAAATCTCTATGGAGCAGTAGATAAGCATTTGTTTGCAAAGTTTACTAGCGGATCTTTTGCTGTTTTTTTTTTTTTAATTTTAATATGGAGAACAATTTGGCAAATAGTTTCCATAAATGCAGTTTGAAGTCTACCAGCACTGGCCTCCATCCCATCACTTTTGTATGAACGTATTTAATTTATATAGCTGACTATCTCAAAACATCGTCAACCAACAGTCATAAAACAATTCAAACTGTTAAAACTCAATACAACAACAACAACAAAAAAGAAAGTAATACAAATAGCAACCAAGATAGTATCGATTAAAGGAAAGTGAAACATCTACAATTTTTTTGACCACAGAGGATTCTTTAGATTTGGGCATGCATCCTACAAGTTGACCACTTCATAATGGGACCCTTTTCTCCAAAGAGAGCACAACGGCTCTTCTGGACGTATTTATTATCCCCAACACAAAAAAAATCTACAATTTTTTGACCACAGAAGATTCTTTAGATCTGGGCATGAATCCTACAAGTTGACCACTTCATAATGGGACCCTTTTCTCCAAAGAGAGCACAACGGCTCTTCTGGACATATTTATCATCCCCAACACGCAAACCCTACAAGAGATGCTGAGAAATAAGAAGTCACTTCAATTTGTCCACCAATCATGAACAGAGTCTGAACACAACTTCCTCTATTTCTTTTCTAAGGCTCTAAGGGTGACAAATAGCACTGTTCCAATATCTCAGGGGCTGCCACAAAGAAGAGAGGGTCAACTTATTCTCCAAAGCACCTAAAGGCAGGACAAGAAGCAATGGATGGAAACTAATTATGGAGAGGGCCAACCTAGAAATGAGAGATTTCCTGACAGTGACAGCAATTAAGCAGTGGAACAAAAACATTCAGAGAACCTGAATACCTAAAACTTAATGCCTCGTGCAAAAGTGGCTTCTATGTTGTATAGAACAGGGGTCTCCAACCTTGGCAACTTTAAGACAGGCGGTTTTTAAGAAGGGACTGGACAACCATTTGTCTGACATGGTATATAAGGTGCCCTATTCAAGTGGAGGTTGGACCAGAAGATCTCCAAGGTTCCTTCCAACTCCATCATTCTATTATCTGATGTTCTACACCAGGGGTCTCCAACCTTGGCAACTTTAAGACTTGTGGACTTCAACTCCCAGAGTTCCTCAGCCAGCAAAACTCCACAAGTCTTAAAGTTGCCAAGGTTAGAGACCCCTGTTCTATACAACATAGAAGCCACTTTTGCACAAGGCACTAAGTTTTAGGTATTCAGGTTCTCTGAATGTTTTTCTTGCGGGACCCTTGCCAATACATTAAGTTCTGAGACAACGTAGAAGGACATTTGTGTTGAAATAGGATGACCAAAAAAAGAGAAGGTATGACAGGTTCTGTTAAAAGGATTAGTCGGAAAAGATGTTCCCACAGTCCAGTTTTTTTCCTCCCCCCCCCTTTTTTTATTTATTTATTAGTTTAATTTATATGCCGCCCTTCTCCGGAGACTCAGGGCGGCTTACAATGCTTTTAAGCAATAGCCTTCATACTTTTGTATATACCTAGCACCCATTTAACCGGCCGTGGGGGGAGAAAGCAGAGGCAGGGATCCAGAGGTGGAAGATTCGTGTTCAGGATGTCGTGAGAACCCGGCACTTTGCAGGAACCGAGAGCGTTTGCATCCTTACCTGTTGCATCCGTCTCGGAAGCTCGGGGGGCTCCGAGAGGGAGGAGAGGGTCGCTCGGCGCGCTCTCCCCGGGAGAAGCTCCGTTGGGGCGATGATGGCGCGAGGACTTGCCTGCCTTCGGCTCCGCGCTGGAAGCCTCCCCGGCGTCGTTTTTGCGCAGGATGTCCTGGATGAGAAACGAAGTCAATGGCTTGGGAGGGGGACCCACGACGGCCCCACCGCCCCCATCTGCGGGCAGAGGCAGCCGGGGAGGGCGAGCGCTGGGGGAAAGGCGCTGCTGGGCGCTCTGCATCAGCCTCGGGCGCTGCGCGTAAAAAAAGTTTGGCAAGCTGGTCCGGTGAGGTTTCCCCCAGCAAGTCGGGAGGGTCGACTTATGTAGCAGGGCGGAGGGGCGGTGAGCCCTCCTCGCTGGGGATTGGTGCCTCCGGGTCCGAGGTACGCCTCGTGGGCTTCTCCACCCAACAAGCCGGGCCCCCCCGATGACCTCCGCCGTGCGCTTCGGGCCCGGCGCGTCTCCACTTTCCCTGCCTCCTTCCTTCTTTCTTTTCTTGCGCGAGATGCTCTGCAAGGAATGGTCCTCGAGGCAGCGCTACTACCGGTAGTAGTATTTTATAAGTCAACGCACTGGCCACGTTCAGGTGCGCGCTTCTCTTCGGACTGAATGGGAAGGCCACTCCAACCTCTCGGGTGCCTACTCCAGCCTTCCCCCCAAGTGGGCGCCTTTCGCTTCATTCATTCATTCATTCATTCATTCATTCATTCATTCATTCATTCATTTATTTATTAGTTTATTTATTTATTTATTTGTTTATTTATTTATTTTTTAAATTTTTATACCGCCCCCTCTCCCGAAGGACTCCTGGCGGTGAACAGCCCAAATTAAAAACACACAGTACAAACATTAAAATACTAGAAAACGAAATTAAATTTATCTTTGGCTTCCCCAATTTAAAACCCCTTACCCATAAAATTCCCCAATTAAAAGATTTTTAACCCAGCCCGGCTTGCTGAAATAAAAAAAGTCTTCAGTTTTGAAATAAAAAAGTCTTCAGTCTTTATAAATCAGTTTGATTTATATGCCGCCCTTCTCCGGAGACTCAGGGCGGCTTACAATGCTTTTAAGCAATAGCCTTCATACTTTTGTATATACCTGCTTAGTAGGGGCTTTTGCCCCCCGCCCAAGCGGTGTTCTATTTTATACAAAGTCAGCTTATTGCCCCCAACAAACCGGATCCTCATTTTACCTACCTCGGAAGGATGGAAGGCTGAGTCAACCTTGAGCCTGGTGAGAATTGAACTTGCAGTAATTGCAGGCAGCTGGCAGCTAAATACTACTTTAACAGTGGTTTAGTCCACTGCGCCACCAGGCTCCTGTGGGACTTCAAGATCGCGATGGGCTGGGAGGTCAGGTTACACCTATCCAGAGGTGGAAGTCTCGGGGAGGTTGCCCTCTGCTCAGGGGTCACTCAATCCAGTGGTGAAATCCACATTTTTAAAAAAACTACCAGTTCTGTGGGTGTGGCTTGGTGGGCGTGGCAGGGAAGGATACTGCAAAATCCCCATTCCCACCCCACTCCAGGGAAAGGATATTGCAAAATGTCCATTCCCACCTCACTCTGGGGCCAGCCAGAGGTGGTATTTGCCGGTTCTTTGAACTACTCAAAGTTTCCGCTACTGGTTCTCCAGAACCTGTCAGAACCTGCTGGATTTCACCCCTGAGTCAGTCCTGTTGACCTCAGTGGGTATTCTCCGGTCCTGTTGTGGGAGCTTCATCACTTGAGACTATCAAGAATAGATTGGACTGCCATTTTGTTGCTTGTATCCTTATAATTTATATTGATATTGTTTCCTGATTGCTCATTTGTACCCTATGACTATCATTAAGTGTTGTACCTTATGATTCTTGACGAACGTATCTTTTCTTTTATGTACACTGAGAGCGTATGCACCAAAGACAAATTCCTTGTGTGTCCAATCACCCTTGGCCAATAAAAATTCTGTTCTGTTCTGTTCTGTTCTGCTCTGCTCTGCTCTGCTCTGCTCTGCTCTGCTCTGCTCTGCTCTGCTCTACTCTACTCTACTTTACCCTACCCTACCCTACCCTACCCTACCCTACTCTACTCTACTTCCATTCCATATTCTCTTCTCTTCTCTTCTCTTCTCTTCTCTTCTCTTCTCTTCTCTTCTCTTCTCTTCTCTTCTCTTCTCTTCTCTTCTCTTCTCTTCTCTTCTCTTCTCTTCTCTTCTCTTCTCTTCTCTTCTCTTCCCTTCCCTTCCCTTCCCTTCCCTTCTCTTCTCTTCTCTTCTCTTCCCTTCCCTTCCCTTCCCTTCCCTTCCCTTCCCTTCCCTTCCCTTCCCTTCCCTTCCCTTCCCTTCTCTTCTCTTCTCTTCTCCTCTACCCTACCCTACCCTACTCAACTCTACTCTACTTCCATTCCATATTCTATTCTATTCTATTCTATTCTATTCTATTCTATTCTATTCTATTCTATTCTATTCTATTCTATTCTATTCTATTCTATTCTATTCTATTCTATTCTACTCTACTCTACTCTACTCTACTCTACTCTACCCTACCCTACCCTACTCAACTCTACTCTACTTCCATTCCATATTCTATTCTATTCTATTCTATTCTATTCTATTCTATTCTATTCTATTCTATTCTATTCTATTCTATTCTATTCTATTCTATTCTATTTGTCAGAAATGGTGTAGAGTCTCCTGCCTGAGGAGGAGGGTTGGACTAGATGACCTGCAAGATCCCTTCCAATTCTGTTCATCTGTTAAAAATCTTATCCTAGGTCTAGCTGGGCTGAGAGAAAGACCTTGATGCTTCACCTGGAGTTCAGGGTGGAATTTCCAAACCAATGGCCATAGATTTGCAACTTCTCTTGGGCTAATCACAAAAAGCACCCCAATCCTCAATCTTACATTTACCCAGATTTTTTTTTCCTGGCGGAATATCTTTGGCATTGGCCTCTAACTCAAAAATAAGAGCAGGTCCTTGCTTTTCAGATATCCTTATGTTGGGGAAAAAAAACCCTAAACCCAATGTTTTGTTTCAAGGATGCTTTTGAAAAATTCATTTTCATTTACGGTAATTATTTTTTTTAAAAAAATAATTAAAAACATCTTTGCACAGCCCTTCACCTTCTGAGCCCCTCCAGATCCATCGGACTACAATGCCTATTGTCCCCATTGGCATGTCCTTCACACTGACTGAAGATGATGGGAGCTACAGTCGAGCATTGTGAACCCAACACAATGGAGAGCTTATTTTTGTGTTTCTGTAGGAAGCGGCAGTTCTACAGTGACAACTTAAGTGTTACAGCAACAAATCTGGAAGCAAGATAGATGCAATAAATAAAAAAAACTAGCTGCGTTCTCCAAAGTTAGAATAGAATAGAACTGGAAGGGATCTTGGAGGTCTTCTAGTCCAGCCCTCTGCTCAAGCAAGAGAACCTATACCAGTGATGGCTAACCTTTTTGCCATTGCGTGCCGGGGGGGGCAGGGGAGGTTCATGCACATGTGTGCCCACACCCATAATTCTATGCGTGCCGCCCTGCGCAAGCGTGCAAAATCCCCCCTCCTCCCGTTCCTGGCACACGATGGCCAGGTAGGCCCGTTTTTCTTTCTCACCTGGCTCCAGATCCTCTCTATGCATCTGGGGAGGCTGAAAACAGCCTTCCCCACCCTCTCCGAGGCCCTCTGGAGGTCTGAAACAGCCCATTTCCCAACTCTCTAGGAGTCTCTGAAGGCTGGGGAAAGCAAAAAATGACACTTCCTGTCCCACCGGAAGTTGGGAAATGGGCCCTTTCAGGCCTCTGGAGGGCTTTCGAGGGAGTGGGGAAGGCTGTTTTCACCCTTCCCAGATGCATAGAGAGGATCTGGAGCCAGGTGCGAAAGAAAAATGGGCCTTCCCCACCCCACCCAGGCCCTCTGGAGGCAGGAAACAGCCTGTTTCCCTACATCTGGTGGGCCCAGAAGGCCTGAAAATCAGCTGACAGTGCACGCATATGAACCAGAGTTGAGCTGGCGTGCCCACTGATATGGCTACATGTGCCATCTGTGGCATGCGTGCCATAGGTTGGCCATCACGGACCTATACCATTTCAGATAAGTGTAAGAAGAGACCAAATTGTCTGGTCTCTTCTTAAAAACCTCCAGTGATGGAGTGATTTCTTAAGGCAAGCTGTTCCATGGGTTAATTGTCCTCACTGTTAGGAAGTTTCTCCTTAATTCCAGGTTGCTTCTCTCCTTGGTTAGTTTCCAACCATTGTTTCTTGTCCTGCCTTCTGGTGCGTTGGAAAACAATTAGACCCCCTCCTCTTTGTGGCAGCCTCTCAAATACTGGAATACTGCTATCATGTCCCCCCTAGTCCTTTTTTTCTCTAGACTAGCCAAACCCAAATCCTGCAACCGTTCTTCCTATGTTTTGGTCTCCAGGCCTCTTAGATCATCTTAGTTGCTCCTCTCTGAACTTTTTCCAAAGTCTCAACGTCTTTTTTATAGTACGGTGACCAAAATTGGTTGCCATTAATCTGTTGAGTAGTATAGTCCAATACTGTCATCTTTATATATTTATTTTATTGTTTTTATTAAATTTTTATGGCGACCATCTTCCCTACAACGTGATTCTTGAGCCTGTGTATATCACTGAACCGTGAGATGTCCTGTTTACTAGATAGGACATACTTTACCACTGAGCAATAGTTCAGATTGGCACAAATTGAGGAAGGCAGATAAATGCATTTAAATTGGAAACAAGTTCCACTGATTGCAGTGTCTTTATTTCAACATTAAGATATGTCCTCATCACCTCCCGTCTGGACTATTGTAACGCTCTCTACATGGGGCTCCCCTTGAGGAGCACTCAGAGGCTCCAACTGGCGCAGAGTGCGGCCGCGCGGGTGGTTATGGGAGTGACGTGGCGTTCCCATGTAACACCTCTCCTGCGCGAGCTGCACTGGCTCCCGGTGGTCTTCTGGGTGCGCTTCAAGGTTTTGGTTATCACCTTTAGAGCACTCCATGGCTTAGGACCTAGTTATCTACGGGACCGCCTGCTACCACCAATAGCCTCCCACTGGCCAGTACGCTGTCATAGAGAGGGGCTCCTCCGGGTGCCATTGGCCAAACAATGTCGACTGGCAGCCCCCAGGGGGAGAGCCTTCTCTGTGGGGGCACCTACGATCTGGAACGAGCTCCCCCCGGAGATACGGATCTGCGCACCTTCCGTCGCACGCTTAAGACTTTCTTATTTCATCAAGCTGGCCTGGCCTAAATCTTTTCCCCCTTTAAATGTAAATTTTAATTTGTTTTTAAATTATTGGGTATTTTAAATTGGTCTCAGCCAAATTATTTAATTCGTTTTTATTCTATTTTAAATTTTTGTATTTATGTGTTTTATTCTGTGGCTGTTCACCGCCCTGAGTCCTTCGGGAGTAGGGCGGTATATAAATCCAATAAAACAAACAAAACATAAAACAAGATAGAAGGTTATTCTTTCTTTCTCTTTCAAAATGGGAGAATTTTTTAGATCTTGATAAGAATATGGTACCATAAAGGAGCATATTTGTAGCTCAGGATTGAAAGGAGAGGTCCTTGATGTTCTCTGAGCTTGGTTGTTTTCTTGCAGATGTTTTATTACCTAACTAGGTAACATCATCTGTGCTAGAAGGGAGTGGGGTTTGTGGAGTGGAAGAGGAGGAGAAGAGGGAGGAGGAGGAGGAGGAGGAAGAGGAAGAAAAGGACTGTGTGGAGTCCTTGGTGCTCTCTGAGTTTGGTGGTTTTCTTGCAGAAATTTCATTACCCATTTAGGGAACATCAATGCTAGAAGGGAGGAGGAGGAAGAGGAAGAAGTAGAGGAGGAAGAAATGGACTGTGGGGTCCTTGGTGCTCTCTGAGCTTGGATGTTTTCTTGCAGATGTTTCATTACCTAACTAGGTAACTGTGCCCTACGCACAGTTACTCATGCGCTAGTCACCTCCCGTATTGACTACTGTAACACTCTCTACATGGGGCTGCCCTTGAGGACCACTCGGAGGCTTCAGCTGGTACAAAATGCAGCCGCGCGGGTTGTGATGGGAGAATCCCGATACTCCCATGTAACACCTCTCCTGCGTGACTTGCATTGGTTGCCGGTTGCCCTCCGGGTGAGATTCAAGGTGCTGGTGATGACCTATAAAGCCCTACATGGCTTAGGCCCAGGATATTTGGTGGACCACCTGCAGCCAGCAACAACTTCCCATCGCCCGGTTCGCGCCCATAGGGAGGGCCTGCTCAGGTTGCCGTCGGCTAGACAATGTCGACTGGCAGCCCCCAGGTGTAGAGCCTTCTCTGTGGGTGCGCCCACCCTCTGGAATCAACTCCCCTTGGGGCTCCGGCTGGCCTCTGACCTTTGCACTTTCCGCCGCGAATTAAAAACTTGGTTATTCAAATCCCCCAGCCTGGACTGATGGGGTTTTATATGGGTTTTTAACTTTTATCTGGTTTAATTAGGTATTTTAACTTTGTACTATGATTATTGTGGATTTTATTGTTGTGAGCCGCCCTGAGTCCGTTGGAGATAGGGCGGCATATAAGTTAAATAAAATAAATAAATAAAATAAATAACATGAACTGTGCTAGAAGGGAAGAGGACTTGTGGGGTGGAAGAGGAGGAAGGAAAAAGGAGGAAGGAGGAGGAGGAGAAGGAGGAGGAGGAGGAGAAAGAGGAGGAGGAGGAGGAGGAGGAGGAGGAGGAGGAGGAGGAGGAGGAGGAGGAGGAAAAAAGGGGTGGGTTCCATTTATCTTTACTACCGGTTCGCAACAGGAGTGCACGCGCAGAAGCTTCTCCACATGCGCAGATCACCGATGATGACGTCGTGGCAGGTGGGTGGAGCCTCCTGCCAGTTTTACTACCGGTTCTATAGAACTGGACCGAATGGGGGCAACCCACCACTGGAGGAAAAGGATTAT
The DNA here is from genome assembly GCF_059756535.1 of Pantherophis guttatus. Taxonomy (NCBI): domain Eukaryota; kingdom Metazoa; phylum Chordata; class Lepidosauria; order Squamata; family Colubridae; genus Pantherophis; species Pantherophis guttatus. Next base: position 7,540,514 of record NC_142071.1, read on the forward strand.
GGGGTCCCTGGTAGCCTCTGAGCTTGGATGTCTTCTTGCAGATGTTTCATTACCGAAACTAGGTAAGATGTTACCTAATTCGGGTAATGAAACATCTGCAAAAAAATAACCAAATTCAGAGAGCATCAAGGTCCCCTCAAGATCTTAAGTAGGAGATCTATATATTTTCTATTTAAGCTTCCTTTGAGGGAGCAGTCATCATAAATTCAAGACTATCTCCCTTTCTGGTGGGAAGGCTCTTCACCCAGCCCAAAATAAACATGCAGAAAATGCACTTTTAAAAGCCAGATGTAGGAACGGTCTTCCCACCAGGGAAATGGCCGGAGAGGACCTCCTTCAAGAATGTTTTGAAGACGGACATTATTTCTTAAGTATCCCAAAGAGTATTGAGTTGTTTAAATGTTGGTCCTTTGAGGAAGTGTTTAACAGATGGCGCTCCTTGTCCGAAGGAACCCTGACAAGCAAGTTGGCTTAACTCAACTTAATAATGACTCTGTAATTAATGTCAATAAATGCCTGGGTCGATTAAGCAGATATTTTCTCCTATGCTTTCTGCTGAATGTGTTTTCTCTCTGTAACCATTCATCTCACCTTTCTATTCTCTGCGACATTTTTAGGAACTGTCAGGAGCTGACAATGACTCCACACCGTGATCCCCTTTAACAGCTGCAGAGGAAAGATTTATGCAGCAATAGGAAACCCAGAGTATAATAGGAGCAGGTTTTTGCCATCACTCTGCCCTGAAGTGGGCTGCACCCCCCCTTCCTCTACACTTGCCCCCCTCCTTCCCAGCTTCTGGAGAGGAAATTAAGACCGTTGGCTGGCTGTTGAAATGCTTATTCGGTGTGCAGCGTGGGTGGCCCATGGGATGATGCTTTTGTAATATGCTCAACCGCTTAGTTGGAGCTTTTCACCTGTAACGCACATTGTTAATGTTTGCTCTACACTCGTGGGAAATGACCTTCTAACACCCCAACAGAAGCAGTTCAGTTTGGGACAGTGAAAGGGTCAACTTGAGACCTCCAGCAATGGCCGCCAAGCTGTTTTGTTGGAGGGGATACATGGGTTCTAGAGTTACTAGGTTCTCCTGGTAGAGTTGTCGATCAGATAGACAAGAAGCCATGGATGGAAACCGATCAAGGAGAGAAGCAACCTAGAACTGAGGAGAAATTTCCTGACAGAACAATGAATCAGTGGAACAACTTGCCTCCAGAAGTTGTGAATGCTCCAACACTGGAAGTTTTTAAGAAGAGATTGGACAACCATTTGCCTGAAGTGGTGTAGGGTTTCCTGCCTGACCAAGGGGTTGGATTAGAAGACCTCCAAGGTCCCTTCCAGGAACACTGAGGTATTCTGATGGGACAAGTTGTAAAGTGAAAATTGCCCCTATTTGAACCCTCTATCCAGCTCAACAAAACGCAGCTACAATGCACATAATGCACTCTAGCCAGACCAATATACCACAGGAGAATGGTGGCTTCTGTAGCGCAGAGCCTCAATAGAAAAGTCTGCAGTGGTGATGTGCTTAAGCACTAGAAAATCTCCAAGATCCCTTCCAACTCTGATGAGGATGATGATGATGATGAGATTCAAGAGATTGGCTGTGGGATCAAGTTTGACTCCTGCAGCTGAATCATCCCATCGATGCAACTTTCTTGACTTAGTTCAGTTTGTGACTGCCTCTTTTTACAACTATTCATTTAGTACAATGCTCCTCACATCTCAACAACTTTAAGAGGGGAGGACTTCAACTGCCAGAATTCCCTAGCCTGTATGAGTGTCTGTGGAGATTCTCAGTCATCCAGGTCATGGTTGTCCCAAAGGTGCTTTTTCAAGAGGCAACTGGACTTCCTGTTTTTTTTTTCTTTGAAGACATTTTGCTTCTCATCCAAGAAGCTGAAGAAATTTTGAAAACCTAGCTGAAGAAGGTTCAGAACTCCCCCTGGCCCAAACACAGCCAGTTTCAAAGTTTGTTGTTGTTGTTAGTTGCAAAGTCATGTCCAACCCATTGCAACCCCATGGACAACGTTCCTCTAGGCCTTCCTGTCCTCTACCATCCTCTGGAGTCCATTTAAGCTCATACCGACTGCTTCAGTGACTCCATCCAGCCACCTCGTTCTCTGTCATCCCATTCTTCTTTTGTCTTCAATCTTTCCCAGCATTAGCCTCTTCTCCAGGGAGTCCTTCCTTCTTATTAGGTGGCCAAAGTATTTGAGTTTCATCTCCAGGATCTGGCCTTCTAAAGAGCAGTCAGGGTTGATCTCCTCTAGGACTGACCGGTTGGATCGCCTTGCAGCCCAAGGGACTCGCAGGAGTCCTCTCCAGCACCATAGTTCAAAGGCCTCAATTCTTTGGCGCTCAACCTTTCTTATGGTCCGACTTTCAAAGTAAGTAGGCCCTAACATTTCATTTTCTTCTTTAGTTTTCCTCTGGATAAGTTTTATTGGTTTGGTTTTGTCTGTGAGATTTCACTAAGCATCTGGTAGCAAACTGTGATGGTGGAATATGTTAAAATGTGCTTTGAATGTTGTAATACAAACCTGGACTTTGTACTTGTACCTTGATCAGGGTAACTCTGTAGAGCAAGGGTGTCAAACTCAATTTCATTGAGGGATGCATCAGGGTTGTGTTTGACTTTGGGGGGGGAGGAAATGGACGGACAGGGGGACATGGCCACGATGGGCATGGCCAACTTGACATCACTCATGTCGGGGGCACCTGTGGTGGCCCGAGCGCTCTACCAGTGAAAACGGGCTCCCTGATGGATTCAGGGGTGAAATGCTCCTGGTTCAGTCCGGTTCACCCAAATCGGTAGTCAAAAAGGCTACTGGTTTGCCAAACCAGTAGTGAAAAATGTAAAAAAAAAAAGTTCCAACAATCAGGTGAGTGACATGCGATCGTTGGAACTTTTAAAAACCTTTTTAGCATTTTTTTACTACCGGTTCTCCAGAACTGGTAGCTAAAAATGCTTTAAAAAGTAAAAAAAAAAAAGTTCTGAAGATCGCACATCGCTCAGCTGATCGTCGGAACTTTTTTTTTTTTTTTACTTTTAAGGCATTTTTTTACTACCGGTTTGCCAGAATCGGTAGTAAAAATCCTTTAAAAAAGTAAAAAAAAGGTTCCAACGATCACAGCTGTGGCAGGTGATCGTCAGAGACTTTTTTTTTTTTACCTTTTAAAAGCATTTTTTTACAGCCTATTCGGCCGAATAGGTTGTGAAAAAATGCTTTTAAAAGAAAAAAAAAAGGCTCCAAAGATTGCCCAACACAGCTGATCACCCCCCCCATGTGTGCTATTCTACTTACCCCATGCCTCCTTTTGGCGTGCATCTCACATTTGGACCTACACCCCACATTTGGAGCTCGGGAGGGCCACATGCAGCTGGTCCTTCACTGTTTCCAGGGTGGCCCCCACGGGCCAGATCTAAGCACCCCGTGGACTGGATCTGGCCCCCGGGCCTTGAGTTTGACATTGTTCTGCCCCAGCTCCGGATTCCCGAGGATGTTGACACACACCAACAATCCTTATCAAGTTTATTAAGTAGCAAGAATAAACCAAAGTCCGGCAAAGGTTGGCAACCAGCCCAGAAAGCAAGAAACGATAAGACTTTTCCAAAAAATGCTCTGATGGTAATTACAAGTTGTTTCTAGCAAGAAACTTACTAACGGCGGGTGACTTAAATAGGCTAAGGGAGTGGCCAATTATCCTCAAGCCCTACTCTCGAGGAGACCTCCTCCTCCTGAGTAGCCACTCCTGCCTTTTGGCAGCCCTGCGTGCTCGAGCATTGAGAAGAGGCTCCTCAACTTCGCTCTCTTCACTCGAAAGAGCCTCTGGAGGTTCTGAAGGCCTTGGCTGAGTCTCTGCCTCTGGCACCACATCCTCTTCAGCCTCCTCGCTGTCCGATGCGAGCGCCGGCTGCGCAGTCTGCTGGCACGACACCACACCAGCCTCCTCGTCGTCGGGATCACCACGATCCGCGCAGGCCGCTGATGGGCCACAACAGACACCCCTGCTGTAGAGCATGGTCAAAGGAGTCAATAGTAGCCACAAAGACGCAGTTTTTATGTCTGGAGCTTCTTAGCCTTTTTGACGATACCTGGCAGACCCATTTCTCTGAAATGATGCCAGTCACATAATTTGCATTGTAACATCACCACACCCTTTGCAATTCTCCTCTGTGCCCCTCTCCGTTCATACTTATTTATTTAGTGTATGATGAGAACCTGACCAAAGAGAAGCAAATGAGCCGTGGTGGCGCAGTGGTTAGGATGCAGTATTGCAGGCTGACTCCGCCCACTGCCAGGAATTCGATCCTAACCGGCTCAAGGTTGTCTCAGCCTTCTATCCTTCCGAGGTGGGTAAAATGAGGATCTAGATTGTTGGGGGCAAGAGGCTGACTCTGTAAACCGCTTAGAGAGAGGGCTGTTAAAAGCACTGTGAAGCGGTATATAATTATTTATTTATTTATTTACTTATTAGTTCGATTTATATGCCGCCCTTCTCCGGAGACTCAGGGCGGCTTACAATGCACTAAGTAATAGCCTTCATACTTTTGTATATACCTGCTTAGTAGGGCTTTTTTGCCCGCCCCCCCAAGTGGTGTTCTATTTTATACAAAGTCAGCTTATTGCCCCCATAAACCGGGTCCTCATTTTACCTACCTCGAAAGGATGGAAGGCTGAGTCAACCTTGAGTCTGGGGAGAATTGAACTCGCAGTAATTGCAGGCAGCTGGCAGCTAAGTGCTACTTTTAACAGCAGTTTTTAGTCCGCTGCGCCACCAAGGCTCTTATATTATATATAATTCTAAGTGCTATTGCTAAACATGCACACACAATCTATGTAATTATACCAAAACTTCAATGGGGGTATGGCAGTGACCTCATAATTGGATGTCCCATTCAGCTATCCAGGTGATCGCCTCTGGCATTGCTTTGTGCAGATCTTCTAGGGCAGAGTTCACCAATGTTTCCAGCTTTGCAGATCAGCGGCGGGAGGAGGAGGAAAAGAGATGGAACGCCTTGATAGTACAGTGGTTTAGTGCACCCTGTTATTAACACAGCTGCCTGCAATTTCTGCTGGTTCGAATCTCTCCAAGGCTCAAGGTTGACTCAGCCTTCCATCCTTTCTAAGGTAGGTGAAATGAGGACCCGGTTTGTGGGGGCAATAAGCTGACTTTGTATAAAATATACAAAAAGAATGAAGGCTATTGCTTAACGCATTGTAAGCCGCCCTGAGTCTCCGGAGAAGGGCGGCATATAAATCAAATTAAAAAACAAAACAAAAACGCGCTAGTGGCCGGCAAGTGTTTCTATTTCTGTAAGCGGTGTGCAAATGCACCTGCCATTCAGGCAAATCAGCGTGCACACATGAGCTCGTGCTGCTCGTGCAAGTAAGAGCGTGTGTGCACGCAAGCACTCGCCGGCCATTTCCACAGTCCACTTGTAAACCTCTCATAGCCCACAGGTTGAGAACCCCTGTTCTAGGGAAGGCATGTTGTGGGCAATCGTGCACAATACGTTTTAACAGTTTGCACATCAGCACCACAATCGCAACAAGGGGAATCGTTCCAATGCCACTGATACACGGCGGAGGCACTTCTTCCAGAATCACACTTAATTTTGTTCAGTTTTGACCACGCAAAGTGAGGCAGGTCAAAACCAGGTGGTTTGGTAGAGGGATCACTAATGGTCAGGCCAGGGGTGGGCTTTTAAAATTTTTTAGCAAGGGGTGCTCTGCCCCTAACGACTGCCTTGCCCAGCAATGGAAATTTTTTTTGGGTGCAGTTATGGTAGTACACCAAGGATTACCTTCATTATGTTTTTCGTAAAGGGAATTACGAACTGAAACAGTTCAGTTTTCTTGCTTATATAGCACCACGGTGCAGTAATGAATATTTTTAGAGGGTTGGGTTGGAGGTTTTTTTTGCAAGTTTGCCTCTTTGTGGCCTAATTGGGTACTGCTCAATTCAAACATGCGTTTGGAGAAAAAAAGCAATAGAATAGAATAAGAATGGAATGGAATGGAATAGAATAGAATAGAATTAGAATTAGAATTAGAATTAGAATTAGAATTAGAATTAGAATTAGAATTAGAATTAGAATTAGAATTAGAATTAATAGAATAGAATAGAATAGAATAGAATAGAATAGAATAGAATAGAATAGAATAGAATTAGAATTAGAATTAGAATTAGAATTAGAATTAGAAGAAGTGGACAGTGGCGCTGCATATGAACTCAAATCTTACACTGAATCTCCAATGAATCTTCAGTTTTCACCCCGGTGTTAGCAAAACACAACCGTGAAACTATTTCCTCAATGACCAGATTATTATTCAAGACAAAACAATAAAATATCCTGTGCAAAACCTGAATCACGGAGGTAGTGAGAAGGATGGTCAGATGGGAGTCAAAATCTCTTGGACCAGTTCAGAAAAGTTTTTAGAATGAGCTTTGTGTATTCTGAATAGACTGGAAAACACTTAGTCGTAACCTTTTTTATACTCGTTTTAAACCACTTCATTGGATGTGTTGCAATAGCAGAGTCCCAAATTAGTTTAGTGTTTACACCTTATTTTATTTTTATTTTTGGGCTATTTAATATTTAATGTTCCTTTCACCTAAGTGATGTTTGTCTTTACTGTTCTAATGTAGCACAAATCCGATGTAAAATCATACTACGTATTTTTGACATTAATATTGAAATCTTGAAATATATACAGAACCTTTACTTTGAAAAAAAAAAGAATTAGAATAGAATAGAATAGAATAAGAATTATAGAATAGAATAGAATAGAATAAGAATAGAATAGAATAGAATTAGAATTAGAATTAGAATAGAATAGAATAAGAATTATAGAATAGAATAGAATAAGAATAGAATAGAATAGAATAGAATAGAATAGAATAAGAATTAGAATAGAATAGAATAGAATAGAAGTAGTATGAAGAATAGAATAGAATAAGAATTAGAAATAGAAATAGAATAGAATAGAATAGAATAGAATAGAATAGAATAAGATAAAAGAGTTGGAAGGGACCTTGGAGGTCTTCTAGTCCAGCCCCCTGCTCAAGCAGGAGAACCTATACCATTTTAGATAAGTGGCTGTCTAGTTGCTTCTTAAAAACCTCCAGTGATGGAGCGCCCATCATAATCAAGTTATTGTATTTCTCAGATTTTCGCTTGGTGGCAGGGGTGAAATCCAGCAGGTTCTGACAGGTTCTGGAGAGTAACCCTGACCCCATCCCTAACCCCACAACTATGAGCCTAGTAGGAGAGTTGGGCTGAGAGTGATTGGCTCAATGTCACTCAGCTGGCTTTCATGGCTAAGATGGGACTAGAACTCATGCTCTCCTGCTTTCTAGCCTTGTGTCTTAACAAGAATGTTAGGAGTTAGATCCATGACCACATCTAGCAGGTACCAAAATATCTGCTTAACATGGTCATGGATCTAACTTGCAACTATTCCTTGACCCAAAAATTTAAGCTGTTGACTGGAAGACCTTCTTTTGTCCCAGATTGGAAACACAGTCACATGGGAGTGAGGGAAAGAGGGGGAGAGAGTGAGGGAGGGAGAGAGATAGAGGGAGGGAAGGAGAAAGGGAGAGGGAGGGAGGGAGGGAGGGAGAGGGAGGGAGAGAGGGAGGAAGGGAGAGAGGGAGTGAGTGAGAGGGAGGGAGAGAGGGAGAAGGGAGAGAGTGAGGGAGTGAGAGGGAGGGAGAGTGACAGGGAAGGAGAGAGAGAGAGAGGGAAGGAGAGAGAGAGAGGGAGAATGAGAGAGTGAGAGGAAGGGAGGGTGAGAGAGGGTGAGAGGGAGGGTGAGAGGGAGAGTGTGGAATTGGATCGAAGAAACACCCAGGAGCATAGGAGAGTTCAGAGGCAGATGCATAAATGCGTATTTATTCATATGATAAATCATATTAACTATGAACAACAGAGATCAAGTCTCATGAGGAACAAACGCTAAAAGAGAGAGATGGAGAGAGCAAGGTTTAAAAGGTTGGAGGGGGTTTTATACTCAGAGTAAGCCCCTCCTTTCCACACACGGGTGGAGACACTCTCTGCCTCCACTGGTGTCTATATGACACATGTGCCAATGGCTTGCAAATACTTGACAGTTAGGGAGGGAGGGACAGTGAGAAAGAGTGAGAGAGAGAGGGAGGGAAGGAGAGAGTGAGAGAGAGGGAGGGAGAGAGAGAGAGGGGAGGGAGGGAGGAAGGGAGAGAGAGGGAGAGGGAGTGAGAGAGGGAGAGGGAGAAAGAGGGGGGAGAGGAAGGGAGAGAGAGAGAGAGAGGGAGAGGGAGACAATGAGGGAAGGAGAGAGTGAGAGTGAGAGAGTGAGAGGCAGGGAGAGAGAGAGAGAGGGGAGGGAGAGAGGGAGAGGGAGGGAGAGAGGGAGAGGGAGGGAGAGAGGGAGAGGAAGGGAGGGAGAGAGAAAGAGAGGGAGGGAGAGGGAGAGGGAGAGAAAGAGAATATAACAGAGATACAAATGGAAAAGAGTGCCTGCTTTGTTTTCTTCCAGTCTAAAATACCTGAAAGGAGGCAAGATCTGGGAAAGGAAAGTGTCCTTCAATGAAGTGGCCAAAGTTGGCCAGCAGATGGAGACAGGAATCTGGACATCCTGACCTCCCTGCTATTTCTTCATTGGAAGCTGAGATTTTTCCCCTGGGATGAACGGACTATTAAAACAGAGCGAGACATTGCAAATTTGGACGCAAGGTTTACATCTGGATTCACAAAACACACAGAACCCAACCAGGGACCCATATCCTGGCTTATCACCCTGACGTTTCTTCTACGATGCTTGGTGTTCCACAGTGCTTTGGACCACAGATTCCTCAACCTCTTTTTTTTAAGCCTAGTCTGTGGTTCGAATAAGCTGATGGTGTGACCAGGTGCTTCCTGTACGCCATTTGTGCACTTATGTGTGAGGATGTGCCTACTTCGATATTTAATCAATTAATGCCTTTCTTGGAGCAACACACATGCTTTTCCTCCCTTATTGTATCCTCCTCTGAGGTAGGCCGAACTGTACGTCACGGACTGTCCCCAAGTCACCCAGAGAACTTTGTGGCTGAGTAAGAATTTGACCTCTTTATGTTCTAATTCGGAATTCAGACTGGGCTTCCTCACCCTGTCAACTCAACTTTGTGCAATTATGTGTATGTGTCTGTGGTTGTAGAACCAGGGAACATATTCCTCAGCAAATACAATTCCTGGCAAATAGATGGGGAAGAAATGGAGGTAGTGACAGATTTTATTTTCCTGGACTCCAGGATCACCGCACATGGGGACTACAGCCAAGAAATTAAAAGTCGTTTGCTCCTGGAGAGGAAAGCTATGGCAAAGCTAGACAGCATACTAAAAAGCAGAGACATCAGCCTGTCAACAAAACTGTGTATAGTCAAGGCGATGGTTTTCCCAGTTGCCATGTCTGGCGGTGAAAGTTGGACCATAAGGAAGGCTGAGCGCCAAAGAATGGAGGCCTTTAGAACTCTGGTGCTGGAAAAGACTCCTGTGAGTCCCTTGGACTGCAAGGAGATCAAACTGGTCAGTCCCAGAGGAGATCAACCCTGACTCCTCTTTAGAAGTGTTAAGGATATTGGTGTTGTGTTACCAACCAGCAGAGTAAATGCACAAGGAAACGTTGCTGAGAGCAATGAATAAGAGTTATGCAAACTGGTTTATCAAAAGCTTACTTTATAGTAGAAAAACAGTCTCATAGTCTTTAAACAAATTCCAAGTCTTTGCCAGTTAAATCAGTCCAGTAGTTACAGAATCTTCTTACCCAACAAACAGTAGTTGGTTAGAATAACAAACTCACTCTGGTTCACAAACCATGATGGTAGCAGATCCATCAAACGATGATTAGCAGATAGCAACTCCTCACTATGGCAGCATATCATACTCTGGTAGCATATCACATCAGCTTCATCATCAAACTGAATACGTTACAATACCTTGCTTAAATACTCTCACAACCAGTCATTACCTAATTACAGCATGACTCAGCATTAAAGCCTTAAAGTTACACAATACATATTCATATTAAAGTTACAGAACACATATATTGCCTGGACAACTTGTTAGGCTCAAACCATATCCTAACAAAAAGGCCAGATCCTGAAGATGAAACTCAAATACTTTGGCCACCGAATGAGAAGGAAAGTTGTGTTTGCAAGTTGAGGGATACCTATAATATGATTGTCATTGGGGTTCTGGCATTCTTCTTAAGAATGTAATCCTGGCTGTGTAATTTTATTTTTATGGGGGTTTTTTTTGTTTTTTTTTGAGGGAAATTGTTTTATTCTTCTTGGAAATAGGGAGGCTGCAGGATTTGGGGAAATCTATTCTGATCCATGAACTGGGTTGTGATGGTTTGGGGAAAATGAATCTGAAGTCACATTGGTTGCCATCTATTTTATTTTCCCATTAAAAGTAAAATGTAGCGAAGTTAATAGCGAAGAAGAATTGGTGCTTTTGAACTGTGGTGCTGGCGTAAATTATCGCGTATACCATGGACAGCTGGAGTAACTAACAGAGAAGTGTTAAATCGTATAAACCAGACACATCACTTGAAGCTAAAATCATAAGATTACTGTATTTTTTGGACTATAGGGTGCACTGGTCTATAAGACACACCAAGATTTCAAAGAAGTAAGCAAGAAAAAAAAAGTTTTTGCCCTCCCCAGGCCCCAGGAGCACTCTACAGGCCTCCCAAAGCCTCTGCGCGCCCTATTTTTGTGAAAAATGGGCCCGTTTTTCGCAAAAACAGGACACGCAGGGCAGGGTTTTGGGAGGCCAAAAATAGCTGTATTCGGTGTATAAGATGCACCAACATTTCCACCCTTTTTTTGGGGGAGGAAGTGCGTCTTATACTCCGAAAAGTACATTATGTCTGATTTACTTTGGCCATGGCCTGTGTGCAAACTCCTTGGAGAAGGCAATGATGCTGGGAATGTCCCGAAAGTGCTTTTTCAAGAGGCAACTGAACTTTCTCGTTTTTCTTCGAAGACGTTTCACTTTTCATCCAAGAAGCTTCTTCAGCTCTGACTGAAGAAGCCGAAGAAGATTATGGGACCTGGATGACTGAGAATCTCCATCGCCGTGATGCTAGGAATGGTTGGGTGGAACAAGAAGAAGGGGCAAGCAAAGATCTCGCTGGCTTGATAACATCAAATCTGATACATGGGTGAACATCCAACAATTGAAAAAAGCTGTGCTTGGTAGAGTGGCATGGACTTTCCTATAAAGTCACCAAGAGTCAGACATGACTAAAGATGATTAGGGGACTAAGGATAAAACATAAAGAATGGTTGCTGAAACTGGATATGTCTAGCCTTATGAAAAGAAGGACTACGGGTGACATCATAGCAGTCTTCCAATATTTGAGGGGCTGCCCAAAGAAGAGGGAGTCCAACTATTCTCCAAAGCACCTGAGAGTAGAACAAGAAGCAACGGGTGGAAACCAATCAAGGAGAAAAGCAACTTAGAACTAAGGAGAAATTTCCTGACAGTGAAAACAGTGGAACAACTTGCCTGCAGAAGTTGTGAATGCTCCAACACTGGAAGTTTTTAAGAAGATGTTGGATAACCATTTGTCTGGAATGGTGTAGGGTTTCCTGCCTAAGCAGGGGGTTGGACTAGAAGACCTCCAAGGTCCCTTCCAATTCTGTTATTCTATTCTATTCTAAATGGTTAAAACAACAATAGTTAATAGCCAATGTGCAGGTTAGCATCTTCTTGATACTCCTGCTTTTTTTCTCAAAAATGTCTCCTTCCCTCTCTGAAATATTAAAAATGTCACATTGTACCAGGGATATCTACGAAATGGAACTGCACAGACTGGTACTAATAACAATTGATTCCTTATCTATGTAATCCCTTTGTTTTTCCCCCAAGGCCTTTCTCTGACTTCATTTAAAATGGGGGGGGGTGTTGTTTGAATATTTATTACGAGTTGCTTTTGATAAAACTGTTTGAAGTGAAGGAGGGCATTTTTCTTCTCCTTAAAAAAAAAAAAGAAGAGAGCGAGAGAGAGAGAAGAACTTCTGCAAAACATCAGGAATATATAACATGTGTTTGTGCCTTTGTGTGTTTTCCTTTTGTTTTTTTAATTAGAGGCATTTATTTAATTTCGAACAAAAATGACTTGGTGAGGAATTATGACCTAAACTATGCGGACTCCAAAGAGCAAAGAAATTGCTTAATTTCTCCCTGACGTCCTTTGTGGGGTGCGGGATTCTGTGATTCTTGACATGATAGGATCGACAGTAAATAAAACACAACCTTGAAGCATTAAAGGGGCTGGAGGAAAAGCATCATTCATTAAGAACGATTAGATTATATAGATTTCCATGCATTCATTCGCCTGCCTTCCGTCCCTCCGTGCCTTCCTCCCCTCCCACCCTGCATCCCTTTCTACTGGGTACATTTTGAGAATAAACTGCATTCTCCATCCCGGTCTCGTACCTTGAAGAAGTATGTCAAGCATGGCCAGATGATTTGACATTCCGCAAGAAACAACGCAGGACCATCAATGACATTACGAAAGAATTTGGTGGGTGGTTTCATTCCGAAGGTTTGGGACTCTGATAAAATACTGCTAAAAATGGGAACCTTTTCTAAATTTGTGCATTCTGGTAAAGGAGTTTAAAAAAAGAAAAGGAAAAAGAAAAAGAAAAGAAAAGAGCATCTGTTGGCTGTTTATAGCTTTGCTAGAGGGGTAACCAGAGTTATGTAGTCCGCACTGCAGGATAATCATCTCTTTGATTTATCACTAGTGTTGCAAAATTGTAGGGGGATTCCCCGGGCAGAAATGCTTCCTTAAAGAGAAGGAGACCTCAGAAAATAACAGAATTGGAAGGGACCTTGGAGGTCTTCTAGTCAGAGGTCTCCAACCTTGGCCAACTTTAAGACTTATTGACTTCAACTCCCAGAATTCCTTAGCCAGCTGTCTGAGGAATTCTGGGAGTTGAAGTCTGCAAGTCTTAAAGTTGCCAAGGTTGGAGATCCCTGGTCTAGTCCAACCTCCTGTTCAAATGGTACTCTATATCATTGGTTGTCCAACCTCCAGCGTTGGAGCATTCACAACTTCTGGAGGCAAGTCATTCCACTAATTAATTGTTCTAATTGTCAGGAAATTTCTCCTTATTTCTAGGTTGCTTCTTTCCTTGATTAGTTTCCACCCATCGCTTCTTGTCCTACCCTCAGGTGCTTTGGAGAATAGCTTGACTCCCTCTTCTTTGGGACAACCCCTGAGATATTGGAAGTCTGCTATCATGTCTCCCCTAGTCCTTCTTTTCATTAAACTAGACATACCCAGTTCCTGCAACTGTTCTTCATATGTTTTAGCCTCCAGTCCCCTAATCATCTTTGTTGCTCTTCTCTGCGCTCTTTCTAGAGTCTCCACATCTTTTTTACATCATGGCGACCAAAACTAGATGCAGGATTCCAAGTGTGGCCTTACCAAGGCATTATAAAGTGGTATTAACACTTCATATGATCTTGATTCTATTCCTCTTCTAGATCTTCTAGTCCAACTTTCTGCTCCAGCAGGAGAACCTCTACCATTTCAGACACGTGCCGGTCAAGTCTCTTAAAAGCCTCTAGTGATGGGGGCTTTCCCCCCACCCATCCAAGATGCTACCTCAGAACTGAAGAGAGCTGCCTTTTGAAAAGCATCTTTGGCACCACTTAGTGGGTTTTTTTATACAAGCTGAGAAAGACCTGTTAGAGTGTTGGGTCTTGATGGACTAAGAATCTGATATCAGACAAAGGAGAAAGTCATCTATCCTACGCTTTATTTTAGCTTCTCTCATTACCCTTCCTTCAAACAGAAGCTTTCGAATGCCTTGTGCAGTCTACTCATACCTCCTCCAGAGTAATAAAAATCCCCATTAATCACTTTTCCTCTGCTTCATTAACAAATGCCTTAACCAAATGTTTATAATTTTCCATGTTTGTATTTTCCATGGTTTGTTTTTTTCCATGTTTTGGCAATGCTGCATTTTTGGTGGTCAGCAACTATTGCATTGTAATTATGGGGTAGGGAGGCGTGTAACAACAAAGACAGAGAAAAGAAAAGTCATCTCCCTGTGTATAAAAAAAGTATTTGGAAGCCCTGTTTATTAATATTGCTATACCTATATAGGTAGTCCTCGACTTATTTAATGAAAAGAAGGACTAGGGGTGACATGATAGAAGTGGTCCAATATCTTAGGGGCTGCCACAAAGAAGAGGGAGTCAAGCTATTCTCCACCTGAGGGTAGGACATTGCTTTTAACACTGATCAGCTGTAGGACGGCCCTTTGAAGCCCCCCGGCAAGAGTTTAAACAGTTTTTTTTCCCTCTAGTCATCAGCTGGGACTCAGGAGGCAGCAATAGATTGGGGGTGGGGCCAAATAAAAGGTAAGAATAACGTGGGTGGGTGGGCGGGGGGTGATGGAAGGGTGGGGGGGGGGAGAACCGGTTCGGTGATGTCATATCGTCACCGCTGCCGGCTCGGCCGAACCAGGAGGAACCCATCACTGACGCTAACTCTAACTCTAACTCTAACTAACTCTAACTCTAACTCTAACTCTAACTCTAACTCTAACTCTAACTCTAACTCTAACTCTAACTCTAACTCTAACTCTAACTCTTAACTCCAATTCTAACTCCAGCTATTCTAACTCTAACTTTAACGCTAACGCTAACGCTAACTCCAACTCCAACTCTAACTCTTCTAACTCTTAACTCTTAACTCCAACTCTAACTCCAGCTATTCTAACTCTAACGCTAACGCTAACGCTAATGGTAACTCTAACTCTAACTCTAATTCTTCTAATTCTAACTCTAACTGTAACTCCAACGCTAACTCCAGCTATTCTAACGCTAACACTAACTCTGACTCTAACTCTAACGCTAAACGCTAACGCTAACTCTAACTCTAATTCTAACTCTAATTGTAATTTTGTGTAAACAAAGCCTGTGAACCAAACAGGTTGTTGGTTGCTGAAGACATTCTTGAGCCTGACAGACAGTTGTACGGAGAGCTGTCCAAGGTTCTGCCTGGACCTGAATTTACTCAGGAGCACCATCTGGCCACAGGATGCTGGTGAGAACCGAAATGGGAGGTGTTGGACACATAACACTGTTGCTGTGGGACAGTTTAAAATGGGGGTGGGGGGGTGGGGGGATTTAGGCAGCCTTGCCACTGATCTTGCTGTTCTTTAGCTATTGAGTAAAGGGCAGGTACCCCACAACTTCTCTCCCTTTTTCCATTTCACAATGGCAATCACTAGGGATTTCCTGCTTCTCCTTTTATTTGGATCACAAATGGATTGTGGCAAGGTTTCTTTGAGATTTCTCTCCCCCCCACCCCCCAATATCATTATCCTCAAACAGAGCCCACAGCCTGAAGTTTTGGGTTGCCAATCTGAAGACTTGACTTGGGGCCTTGGACTCAATGTGGAAATGAAAATATCTTAGGTGTTGTTATTCAGTCACTAAGTCATGACTGACTCTTTGTGACCTCCATGGACTATAACATGCCAGGCCCCCTTGTCCTCCACTGTCTTGCAGAGTTTGCCCAAATTCATGTTCATTATGTTGATGGTCTAACAAACTCATCCTCTCTCTAACAAACTGTACTAACAAACTGTACTACCAAGGAAAGAGCCTTGGTAGTACAGTGGTCTAAGGCACCCTGTTATTAAGCTGGTTATTAAGACCAGCTGCCTGCAATTACTGCAGGTTCGAATCTCGCCAAGGCTCAAGGTTGACTCAGCCTTCCATCCTTTCTAAGGTGGGTAAAATGAGGACCCGGTTTGTGGGGGCAATAAGCTGACTTTGTATAAATATACAAAAGGATGAAGGCTATTGCTGAGCACATTGTAAGCCGCCCTGAGTCTCCGGAGAAGGGCGGCATATAAATCAAATTAAAAAAAAACAAACAAACTCATCCTCTATCATCCCCTTCTCCTTTTCCCTTCAATGTTTCCCAATATCAAAGCCTTTTCCTTTTTTTTGGTATAATTTTTTTAAAAAAATTTTTACAATATAAAACATAGAAATTCAATATCTATATCTAATATCTATATTCAATATCTAAGACTTTTTTATTTCATCAAGCTGGCCTGGCCTAAATCCTCTCCCCTTTTTAAATGTAAATTTTAAATTTTAATTTGTTTTAAATTACGGGGTTTTTAAATTCAGCCAAATTATTTAATTCGTTTTTATTTGATTTTAAATTTTTGTATTTATGTGTTTTTATCTTGTGGCTGTTCACCACCCTGAGTCCTTTGGGAGAAGGGCGGTATAGAAATTTAATAAAATAAATAAATAAATATCTATATAAACTGTGCTATTCTGAGTACAATTGAATTTGAGATATAGCGTTGGTAATAGTAAAAATAATATTCTTAACATCAGTAATGAACACATGATAAGAGTAATATTTACTTAGCCAAGATTTTTAGTAAATCTTCATTGTAATTGATCCTTCTCTTATACTTTCAGGTTTCTAACTTCTGTTTCTACTGATTAGCCATTGATAAAACAAAAATATTCAGTTTCTTCTTTCTCCTTAATTTTAAGTGTTAATCTATCCATTTCTGCACATTCTAATATTTTTTAAAATTACAATTTCATCTTTAGGACTTTCTTCATTTTTCCATTGATGTGCAAACAGAGTTCTGGCTGCTCTTAATACATGTATAATTAGATATATATTCCCTTTATTATATTTCTCTGGTAAAATACCCAGCCAAAACATTTCTGGCTTTAAATCTATATGTTGCTTTACTATTTTTTCTAACCATGTGTGTATTTTTGTCCAATACTTTTTTTTTTGCCTATCAGAGTCTTTTCCAATCAGTATTTTAGGAGAATGGGGAGCAATTATTCTTTTAATTTTTTCTTTTTTTAGACAAATGAACATTTAATACATCAGTTATCTCTTCCCTGTGACATCTTGGTGTTATCTTCCAAAGTTCCTTTCTTCTTCTATATATGTGTAGTTTCTTCTATCTTGATCCTTAACTAATCCATAATATCAATTCATCGCTAATATAATATTCTACTCATCACATATTTATACATACTTATATAATTAATCATTTATTTCTCTTCTCCAATCAATGATAAAAATAATTCCATATTTTAAAATATTCTGAGTCTTCTCTGTCCTTAATCATCAAAGTTAGTCTATTCATTTCTGCACAATCTAATTTTTTTTTAAATTACTTCTTCTTCCAAAGGTATTTTCTCTGCTTTCCAGTTTTGTGCATAAACAATCCTTGCAGCTGTTATTACCTGTACTATCAAATAAACATTTTCCTTGCTAATTTTTCCAGAAGGATACCCAATAGGAATAGCTCTGGTTTAAATTCAATACATTGCTGTATCATTTCCTCCAACCAAGTCTTAATTATACTCCAATAATTTTTTTGCTTCCGGACATGTCCACCACATATGATCCTGGTAATTGATGACACTTCCAACATTTTGCTGATTTTTCTTTAAACATTTTTGCTAATTTCTCCGGTGGCATATGCCATCTATAAAACATTTTATATTGATTTTCCTTATATGCAGTGGACATCATTAGTTTATAATTTCTTTCCCATAATTGTTGCCATTTTTCCAAGTCAATTGAATATCCGAAATTCCTTCCCCAAGCAATCATTGTTTCTTTTACTTGTTCCTCCTCTAGTTCAATGTTAAGTAAGAAATTGTAAAAATTTTTTATTAAATTGTTGTCTGCTCCTGTGAGTATCCTATCCAATTCAGTCTTTTCCATATAAAAACCATATAATTTAGCATCTTTCTCATATCTTGGGGAAGCAATTATTCTTGATGTTTCATTATAGTATAGGTTGCAAGTTAAGGGGGTAAACCAAATATATTCTGAGTTGTTAATCTTAGTGAATATGGAGAGATTTATTTCCCAAGGATGCATGCACAACTCATGGTTGCTGCACAGGCTTATCCTTTGTTGTGAGCTCCGATGGATATTCTGAAACAGGTCTCCAAAAATGGATAAGTAATTACGTTATAGCTACTGCTGCCAGTAGGTGGAGCCCTTTCTTCCACTTACCTTTTTCCTTTCTCCAAAGTTTGATGCTGGTGTTTAGAAACAGCACATAGGATTTCAGCAAGATGGTATAAAAATATAAGCTAGGACTAGATATTCTTTGTAGCTGAAATGAATTTAAAATGTTCCTAACGGGACAGGGAGGCAGTTATTATTTCTTCTGTTATGCAGTGAGAATGCAAAATATCTTTGTGGGGTTTTGGTTGGTTTGCAATGAATAACTATATCCAGTAGTGGTATTCAATTTTTTTTACTATCGGTTCTGTGGGCGTGGCTTGGTGGGCGTGGCCAGAGGGTGTGACAGGCAGAAATCACCTTCCTGCACTCCCCTGGGAGCAAAAACAGGCTGCAGGGGATGGAATGCTCCATCCCCACACCCCATTTTGTGCCTAGGAGGTCTCCCTGCACTTACCTGGGAGCCAAAATGGGGCATGTGGGGACTCCTGGAAGGGACAGGAAGGGGCGGGGCCAGCCAGCAATTTAACTACTGGCTCAAACCGGCTGAATCCCACCACTGATATATCTAAACAAGGGCAAGAAAATGGCTGGGTGCACAGAACGCATTTAAATGGGTTACTAAATGTATTTCCTAATTTTGCAAAATGCAAGTGGAATTGCAAAGAAGAAATGGAGAACAGGGAAGTGAACTAAGGTTAAAACCAACTAAAGGTAGAGTGACAAATGAATGCATTTAATAGATTTGCAACATATCTCATTAAGAAGGTTTTACACTTCAATGAAATAATAATAATAATAATAATAATAATAATAATAATAATAATAATAATAATAATTCTTATTATTGGTTCAATTTATATGCCACCCTTCTCCGGAGACTCAGGGCGGCTTACAATGCGTTAAGCAATATCCTTCATACTTTTGTATATACCTGCTTAGTAGGGCTTTTGGGGCCCCCCTAAGCGGTGTTCTTTTTTATACAAAGTCAGCTTATTGCCCCCACAATCCGGGTCCTCATTTTACCTACCTCTGAAGGATGGAAGGCTGAGTCAACCTTGAGCCTTGGTGAGATTTGAACTTGCAGTAATTGCAGGCAGCTGGCAGCTAAGTGCTACTTAACAGCACTTTAGTCCGCTACGCCACCAAGGCTCCTTTCCACCAAGGTGGAAATGTTGCCAGGAAGTAGAAAAGGCTTTAAAAATGCAATAAATGAAATATTGCATAGACACACAGACACACAGACACCTACACATACACACAGAGGACGGTTTCACTGTCTCGTCCCCTTCCAAGGAAATTGTGTGCCTATTCCCTTAGAAAAAAAGGCTAAAATTCTGCAATGGAACTGATATTTTCCATGCAAACATTCTTGGTGCCTACTATGTCCAAAGAGAATTCCGAAAGAATCCCATCTAAAAACTGCTGCATTAGCTGATTGTCTGACACGGAACAAAGTGAACTTTTCTCTGACTTGGAATTAGGCCCATCAATGATCTAACTTGGAACAACATGGAACAGCGTTCAGCTTGAACTTCATCTGATTCCGATCTTCATGTACTGATGGTCCCCGTTAATATAAGACAGTTTCCTTTGTTCCCAATCTAGTGCCTACGTCAGTCACTCTTTTCATAATTATATTAAAAGCCCCCTTTTTTGGGGGGTGGGAGCAGTGGTGGGGTTCAAATAATTTAACAACCGGTTCTCTGCCCTAATGACCGGCTGGGTGGGCGTGGCCAGGGGATGTGACAGGCAGCAGTCGGCCTCCTGCACCCCCCTGGGAACAAAAATGGGCCGCGGAGGGGGGATGCGCAGCCCCCCACACCCCATTTTGGGCCTAGTAGCAGGGGTGAAATCCAGCTGGTTGCGACAGGTTCTGGAGAACTGGTAGCGGAAATTTTGAGCAGTCCAGAGAACTGGCAAATACCACCTCTGGCTGGCCCCAAAGTGCGATGGGAATGGAGATTTTGCAATATCCTTCCCCCAAGCGTGGGGTGGGAATGGGGATTTTGCAGTATCTTTCCCCTGGAGTGGGGTGGGAATGGAGATTTTGCAATATCCTTCCCCTGCCATGCCACCAAGCCATACCCACCAAGCCACACCACACCACGCCCACCAAGCCACGCCCACAGAACCGGTAGTAAAAAATTTTGGATTTCACCACTGCCTAGTAGGCCTCCGTGCAGCTTCCTGGGAACGAAAATGGGCTGTGGGGGGGGGGGCCATACTGCCTCCCCAGCACCCAGTTTTGGGCCTAGAACGCTTCCCTGAAGCCTCCTGGGAGCAAAAATGGGCTGGGGGGGGCGCACGCCCCCAATGCCCCATTTTGGGCCTAATAGGCCTCCCTGCACTTACTGGGAGGGGGGGGCAGGGTGTGGAGACTCCTGGAAGGGGCAGGGCAAGGCGGGACAACCCAGCAATTTAACTACCGGTTCGCTTGAACTGGCCCGAACCGGCTGGTGGATGGAGAGCTGGGGAAGGTCTTCACCTAGAAAGAGTCATAGATTTCTATATGTGTTTCCTTTTTTTTTTCTTTAAATGAAATCAGTTGAAAAACCTTCCTATTTTTTGAACACATTTTTTATATTTCACATTTCTGAACTGCCCATCTCTCTCGAAGAGGGGCTCCAGGTGGTGTAGTATAAAACATCAAAATATAAAACGGCGTATAAAAATTAATATGTTACAGTTAAAATTTTGGAATTAAAAATTTAAAGAAATATACAATGTTTTAAGGAGGCAGGAATAACGAAACGCTGTTAAAAATTAGTTGACAAAGACAGAGGGAGGGATCTCACAGCATCAACCATCCTCAGTTCTCAAGAAGCTTCTTTATTTATTGTTTATTTATTGGTTCAATTTATATGCCGCCCTTCTCCGGAGACTCAGGGTGGCTTACAATGCGTTAAGCAATAGCCTTCATACTTTTGTATATACCTGCTTAGTAGGGCTTTTGCCCTCTCCCAAGCGGTGTTCTTTTTTATACAAAGTCAGCTTATTGCCCCCACAAACCGGGTCCTCATTTTACCTACCTCTGAAGGATGGAAGGCTGAGTCAACCTTGAGCCCGGTGAGATTTGAACTTGCAGTAATTGCAGGCAGCTGGTGCTACTTAAAACACTTTAGTCTGCTGCGCCACCAAAGCTCTTCTTGGATGAGAAGTGAAATGTTTCCAAGGAAAAAAACCAAGGAAGGAAAAGCATCTTTGGGACAACTAGGACCTGGATGACTGAGGATCTCCATGGACGCTTATCTCCTGGAGTTGTGAGTGCTTCATCGCTGGAGGTCTTCAAGGAAAGATTGGGCAGCCATTTGTCTGGGATGTAATGCGATCTTCTGCCTTAGGCAGGGGGTGGGATTAGAAGACTCTTAGGTTCCTTCCGATCCTATGATACTTGAGCCGGTGATTTGATTTTCCAGGCTTTGTGGACAGTTCTTTGCAGCTGATTTAAAACCCTTTAAAAAGTCTGAGCCAAAGACTGGCCCAACTGAAGTTCTATATATGCACCATAATAATAGAAAGCAACCTTCGGGGTGGACCTAAAAATGAATGGTGTTTATTTTTGTACTTACAGTGCAGTCCGATGCAAGTATCTATTCAAGTGTCAGCTCCACGGAACTGAATGGGGCACTTTCTCAGAGAGCTACAGCTAGGATTTACTGCTCTATATTTACAGAGGTCACTCAACAACATTGTTGTTTGGGCAATAATTGTTGTTTGGGCAATAATTTCACCCAAAACAGATTGGTGAAATACTATCTCAAAGGATATCGGATCTCCGGGTCTTTCGCCGTGCCCTAAAAACTTTTCTTTTCCATCAAGCAGGGCTGGCGTGAAACCCCCCCCCCCTTTTTTTAGCCTTTTAAATTGTCAATAGGTTTTAGTTTGAATGTTTTCAATTTTGGGCCAAAGTTTAGGTTAGTTAGTTTATTTGATTTGTATACCGCCCTACTCCCGAAGGACTCAGGGCGGTGAACAGCCAAGCAATAAAATACATGAATACACAAAATTTAAAAACCAGATAAAATCAGATTAAATCATTTTGGCCTGGACAGATTAAAACACCCCAATAATTTAAAAACAGATTAAAATTTACATATTAAAAGAGGGGGGAGATTAGGCCAAGCCCGCTTGATGGAATAAAAAGGTCTTCACAGCGCGGCGGAAGGTGCGCAGATCCGGGATCCTCCGTATCTCTGGGGGGAGCTCATTCCAGACGGTAGGTGCCCCCACAGAGAAGGCTCTCCCCCTAGGGGCCACCAGCTGACACTGTTTGGCTGACGGCACCCGGAGGAGTCCCTCTCTATGAGAGTGTATTGGCCGGTGGGAGGCTATTGGTGGTAGTAGGCGGTCCCGTAAAGTCATATAATTCTTTTAAAAAATTTAAATTTTGTATTGGTATGTGTTTTAGTTCTGGCTGTGCACCGCCCTGAGTCCACTAGGAGAAGGGCGGGATACAAATTGAATAAAATAAATGAATAAAATGTACCAGCAGAACATAATGAATGACAGCACCGCACTGCTGCAGAGAAAATAAAGACAGATTACTAAAAACGAATAACATATAAATAGTGGTTCATTTGGAGTCTGAAATTACTCAGCAAGGGATGAGCAGCTGTCTCCATCACCCCAGAATAGGACCATTTATTTATTTACAGCATTGTAATACTGACTTAACAATAATACAATATGTTCTCTTGGTAAGGTCAAGAATGAGAACCTTCAAAGTTGACCAGATCAGAATCTTGGTTCTTCTGGCCCAGTAATTCAATCACGAGATCTTTCCCATTATTGGCTTTCTGATTTTTAAGTGGAGGTACAGACATGCACTTGCATTTTTGCCATACAAAAATGGCTTTATGGCTTTATTAGCCATCTAGGACTATTAGCAGAGGTGGGTTTCAGCAGGTTCTGACCAATTCTGGAGAACCGGTAGCGGAAATTTTGAGTAGTTCAGAGAACCAGTAGTAAATATTCTGACTGGCCCCTCCCCCATCTATTCTCTGCCTCCCAAGTCCTAGCTGATCAGGAGGAAATGGGGATTTTGCAGTAACCTTCTCCTGGATTGGGGAGGGAATGGAGATTTTACAGTATTCTTCCCCTGGAGTGGGGTGGGAATGGAGATTTTATAGTATTCTTCCCCTGCCACGCCCACCAAGCCATGCCATGCCATGCCCACCATGCCATGCCCACAGAAACAGTAGTAAAAAAATTTGAAACCCACTACTGGCTACTTGGTAGATATGGGCTGCAGAAATCTGCAAAACCGCCAGATGGCAACAAAGAGACATAGACAATTCTTACTCTTTGCTGCCTTCTAGCAGATTTTTGCAGCCCTGAACTGTGGCTGTATATTCAACCAGGGTCCCACTCAACAGCTGGATTCACATAACATACTAAACCCAACAACTGCATTAACAATCATAAGGGACAGTACCCCTTCTTAGCCAAATCTAATACAACCTACCATTTTCCTTGCAAAGCAGGGCAGGACTGGAGAAAGGAAGAAAAGGGCGAGTAATTAGTCTTATATATGGAGGTTTCTCTCTTCCCAAAGTATTTGACATTCTTTGAATGATTTTCTTTATTTTTTGCAAAAGTCATTTTGTTATTTTATTGACATATACACAATATATATATATATATATATATATATATATACATATATATATATATACATACATACATATATATATATATATATATATATATATATATATATATATGTATATATATATATGTATATGTATATATATATATATGTATATATATATATATATGTATATATATATATATATATGTATATATATATATGTATATGTATATATATATATGTATATGTATATATATATATATGTATATATATATATATGTATATATATATATATATATATATATATATATATATATATATATATATATATATATATATATGTCTTCTTAAGTTTTTGCGGGTGTGCATATGCAAAAAATTAAAATCTCGGGTGTTTTCCTGCGTCATTGTAAATAAGTTGGTTAAAATGTTTAAAATTCTGGTTAAAATCCCAGCTTAAAATCTTCTAAAAATCCTTAGATTGGATCTCTGGATCTTGTGATAAGGAGATTATATCAGGTAAGAGTCTTTGGAAGGTGAACTGCTGGTGGCGGGTGTTGCATGGGTCAGTTGTGGGTCAGTGCTGTCTCTGGTTGGCTGTGCGGTTGATTGGATTCTGAGGGGGCCGTAGGCTGGTTGTAGGTCAAGTGCCTATGGATGGAATGGCTTGTGGAGTGCCAGTCTTTGATGAACTCACGAGCGTGGTGGGTGGTAGCATGGATGATGATTTTTGTGTTGCCCCAATCGAAGTGGTGCTGTTTGGTGTCGGTGTGGGTAGAGATTAAGGGATTTGGGATCGTGGCGTTTGACTGCCAGTGTTGTGGTCCGCCAGCAGCCTGCGGAGCTGGCAGCAGCGTCGGAAAGTGAGGAGGCTGGGGAGGAACATGGGCCAGTCCTGGAGTCTGGGGAAGGCTCGGATGAGGGCTCTGCGTCAGAGGTAGAGAGGGGGCCAGGGCCATCTGGGAATTATGTGCGGACTCCGGAGCCTCCAGAGTCGGACATCAGAGAGGCAGAGGAACAGGGGGAGCCTGTTCCCAGTGCGCGCATGCGCAGAGCTGCCAGAAGTTAAAACAAAAGGGACAACTCGGGAGTAAGGCTTGGAGATGATTGGCCCCTCCCATAAGACATAAAGGAAGAGCAAAGGCACGTGGGCCTTTGCAGGAAGCAACGTTGTGGATGGTGTCGGTTTGTACTTTGAAGCTCCGTTTTTGACTCTGTGTTTCTGTGTGGCCTCGCCAAGATAATTGCCTATTAGGTCTTTGGCAGCGTGTCAAAGAAGATAAAGGTGGGTGTTTACCAGCCTTATCCGAAGGACTGTGGCAGACTTCTGTTGGACTATTTATAAACTCTGGGTGATTCAGCACGTGCTGTGAATGAAAGGAATTCACAGCCATTAAAATAATAATAAAAAAGGGGGTTTGGGACTAATTGTGTGCTTTTTATTATATCAGGAAGCCTAAATCAGAACAGCCAGCTGATGTTTGTGCATCCTGCTTTTTAACGGATGCGATGTTTGCCCCACGTAGAATTGGTTGCAAATGTTACCGTTGACTTTGTAGACATTAAAAAACAACAACAATCCAAACTGCTGTAAAACCTTGGAGGAGCTCGCTTGTTTGATTAAAAGGAAAAGTGGCAACTTTATTTACTCAGCAACATGTGGTAGGGCCACCCGTTGTTTCGACCACCATTCACCTCCCTTTCCCCATTGTATGGAGGAACCATGGACTGGCCTTAAGTCCCAGAGTTTAATTAAGGATATTAATTAACGAAGGATAGGATTTGGCCTCCTCCTCTTTGGCCCTGGCTCTGCTCAACTTGTCTTCTTTTGTGTGAGAGACGATTACAGTATTCTGACTCCCTCCCTCCTTTCTTCCTTTCCTCTCCTGGTCAATGGAGAACTGAACGGGTCAGGTTTCTATTATTATTCCATCACCCCATTCAGAGACGGCTATTGACACATGAGGACATTGTGAAGAGTGCTGGAGGCTAAATCTGGGTCACGTCATCTTAGGACAAGCTGCACTATTTATTTATTTATTGGTTCAATTTATATGCCGCCCTTCTCCGGAGACTCAGGGCGGCTTACAATGCGTTAAGCAATAGCCTTCATACTTTTGTATATATCTGCTTAGTAGGGCTTTCGCTCCCCTCCCCAAGCGGTGTTCTTTTTTATACAAAGTCAGCTTATTGCTCCCACAAACCGGGTCCTCATTTTACCTACCTCGGAAGGATGGGAGGCTGAGTCAACCTTGAGCCTGGTGAGATTTGAACTTGTAGTAATTGCGGGAAGCTGGTGCTACTTAACAGCACTTGCCATGGAAAACTTCAACTGACTGACTGATCACTTACTTTCCTTCTCCTAGTTTCCCCTGCCATCCTCTTAGCACAAAGGAAGCAAAAAGATTTTTGGATAATTGGGCCAGACAGGAATAGGCAGATTTCCTCAAAGGCCCAGTGGCCACCAAATATTTTCAGTTTAGACACCAGGACATCTTCTCACTGGCACGTGCTCTGAAGAATCACTGAATCTTGAAGAATCTGTAGAGATTCTCAGTCGTCCATCCAGGTCATGATTGTCTCAAAGGTGCTTTTTCAGGAGGTAAAAAAAATGGTGGGGAATGGAAGGATTTATATTCCTTGCAGACAGCTGGTCATTTGCATCCTTTTAGAGGGTTGTTGAAACCCTTGGAGATTTATCTGTGTCCTCAGGGTCACCTGAGTGGTGTTCCTGGTTCCATGCGAATGACCAGCTGTCTGCAAGGAGTATAAATCCTTCCATTCCCCACTATTCTGTCAGAGCTGAAGAAGCTTCTTGGATGAGAAGCGAAATGTCTTCAAAGAAAAAAACAAGGAAGTCCAGTTGCCTCCTGAAAAAACACCTTTGGGACTTGAAGAAACTGCATTTTTTCATTTAACTGGAATAGATGCAACTCTGGGAAATCAAGAGGATGCAACGAGGGGAAAGAGACAGGCAGATAACTAATCATAATGGGAATCCATTCTGGGTTTCATCAAACAACATGAACAACGGGAGCTCTTGCTCCTACTGCGAAGATTACTTGCTTCTGATTTAGAAAATAATAATAATAATTATTATTATTTATTATTTATTAAATTTATATGCCACCCCTCTCTGGAGACTCAGGGCGGCTCACAATACATTTTAAAAAAAAAAACCATTCTAAAAACATTTAAAAGATTAAAAAACATTAAAAACCTTGGAACGCATTCACACCATTCATGGCCGGATCTCGCCAGATCGCAAAGCGAGATCAACGGCCCCAGGCCTGCCGGAAAAGCCAGGTCTTCACAGCTTTTCAGAAGGCCAATAGGGTGGGGATGGTCCGGACCTCAGGAGGTAACTGGTTCCAGAGAGCCGGGGCAGCCACAGAGAAGGCCCTCCCCCATGGGCCCGCCAGCCGGCATTATTTAGCTGATGGGACCCAGAGGAGACCAACTCTGTGGGATCTTGCCGGTCGCTGGGAGCTATGCAGTAGAAGGCGGTCTCGAAGATAACCTGGCCCTGAGCCATGTAGGGCTTTAAAGGTAATAACCAACACCTTGAAATGTGCCCGGAGACCAATAGGGAGCCAGTGCAGCTCGTGGAGAATTGGTGTAATGTGGATGTATCTAGGTGCACCCACAATAGCTTGCGTGGCTGCGTTCTGGACCAACTGTAGTCTCCGAACACTTTTCAAGGGTAGCCCCATGTAGAGCGCATTGCAATAATCTAACCGTGAGGTGACAAGGGCATGAGTGACTGTGAGGAGAGCCTCCTGATCCAAGTAGGATCCTAATCCTGAAGTATTCAATGTGGTAGAGTCTTAACGAGTGTGACTAGAATTATAATCTGTATTCTTCTTCTTCTTGTGCCATGTCCGTCATCGGACGTTGGCGATCATGTTGGCAATCCTATTTTTGTCAACAGCCGTATGAATCTGTATTACTTAATTCATTTGATTTAATGTTAATGCATATAAAATGGCCACAGGTCTAGTTCATCTTTCAAAGGAGAGACTGAACATATATACAAACATCTGGATATAGAGGCAACTCATGCCTTAGTTCCAGTTGTTGGTGGGGACAATATCAGAGGGGCTTTTATTTTATTGTTTTCATAACCATATATGACATCTAGCTGGTCACTGAGTGAATGACAATGACCCTGTGGTCTAATTTAGGTGGGCTTTTCTTAAGAATTTTATTCCAGTGTTCAGCAAATAAAATGTATATTCCACTATGTCAGGGGTCGGCAACCTTAAACACTCAAAGAGCCACAAAAGTCCTAAGCGGAAGTCCCCCGTTCAATTCTGGAGCCAACCGGAAGTCCGGTTCCCCCACCATAGAGTCTCTTCCTAGCGAGGCGTCCTTTTTCCTCTACCTGTCCTAACCGAAAGCCCTATCAATTATGGAGCTGACTGGCGACAAGGAGCCGCAGCAGAGGGATGAAAGAGCCACATGCGGCTCCAGAGCCACAGGTTGCTGACCCCTGCACTATGTAATGACTGCAAGATGTCTTCACTCCACCAATAATCTCTATTGTAAATAGGGAAACAAAAGTAAAGGGGGACTATGTATGGTGGGTTTGAAGATGCTGCTAAGTCTGAATCTTTTGTGCATCCAAACTTTTTAACCACAGAATTCCCTCACAGTGCCTTTGCTATTAATTAGGAGCCTGAGTGGCGTAGGAGGCTAATGCCTCCTACTAAGGCAGCATTTAACATCCAGCTGCCTGCAATTACTGCGAGTTCAATTCTCACCAGGCTCAAGGTCGACTCAGCCTTCCATCCTTTCTAAGGTGGGTAAAATGAGGACCCGGTTTGTGGGGGCAATAAGATGACTTTGTATAAAATATACAAAAGTATGAAGGCTATTGCTTAACGCATTGTAAGCCACCCTGAGTCTCCGGAGAAGAGCGGCATATAAAAATAAATAAAAATAATAAATAAATAATAATAATAATAATAATAAAAACCTTTTTTGGGTTGGGTTTTTTTTTGGTGTGTGTTTTCCTGATTCCTCCGAAGACTTCAAATAGATTTCTTCTGCCTTTATTTATCTGAACATGAGAAAAGATAGATGGATTTGGCCTGCAAGGAGTATGAGGGGATTTTGCATCTCTTGGTCTGACAAACCCTTGGAAGGTTCTCTCTTTTTTTAATCCCCTCAAGACCTCCCTCAGAAGATTTTGGTGGCAGTCTGCCACAACTAGTTAGAAAAGAATACTTCCTTTGAGCTCCATTCAATCTTGCACTGGAAAAAGTCATCTCTTCTTTTGTTGTTTTTAAACAATGCCTAATTCATTCAAGTGGGTACTGAAAGTGCCTTTTCTTGCTTTGTGGGGAAGATCTGAAGTGTGATATCCTGGTCAAGGATAGAAAAATCTGTGTAATAGATCAAAAGATTTCGTAGACAGATCTGTTAATTTTGCTAAGGTGAAGTGAGAGGAGACACCAAGTATGTAAAAAAAAAAAGTAACATTATAGTTACTCATCACTACACCTTTTAGGGGTTGGGAGAAAAATAAAATTCTCCTCCACCATGTCTATGGATCTTCTCAGTCATCCAGGTCTTGGTTGTCCAAAGGTGCTTTTGGTTGGTTTGAAAGAGGGGTCAAAGAGTCCATCTACATTAAGATTGAACAGTCCTCTCTCGAGAGGAGGAGGGATACAACCAGGGGTGGGATTTGAATAACTTAACAACCGGTTCTCTGGCTGGGTAGGCGTGGCCGGTTGGTCATGTGACTGGGTGGGTGATGTCACTCATCACACCCATCCCTGCCTCCCGGCCACTCCCCTCAAAGGCAGAGATAGGATTCAGCCGGTTGGGGCTAATCCCACCACTAGCTGGTCCCACTCCTGCCCGTTTTTTGGCCTGTTTTTTCGGCCGTTTTCAGACCGTTTTCAGGTTGTTTTCAGGCCAGTTTTGGCCATTTTTCAGGCCATTTTCTGGGCTGTTTTGTGGCCATCTTCAGGCTGTTTTTCGGGCCTTTTTGGCCCAAAAAACGGCCCGGAAAACAGGCCAAAAAATGAGTGGGGTCAGGGCCAGCCAGTGGTGGGATTTTCCGGTTCACCAAACCACACAGAAACTTAACTACTGGTTTGCACAAACCAGTGCGAACCGGCAGCAGCCCACCTCTGGATACAGCATCACCTGTCTCCTGTTCACAACAGAGTCCTTTACAGCTGTTCCAAGAATGTTCCACATCCATTTGCACTATTCAGGTGACCATGAGGGCACAAATAAATCTCCAAGTGGCCTCAACAACTTGCAGAAAGAGTGCTAATGACCAGAGGACTGCAAGGAATATAAATCCTTCCATTCTCCCACCATTCAGTCAGAACTGAAGAAGCTTCTTGGATGAGAAGTGAAACATCTTCAAGTGAAAACAAAGTCCAGTTAAAAGCACCTTCACCCTAACCCTAACCCTAATCCTAACCCTAACCCAAATGAAACCAAACTTCTGAAGCTTCTGTTTCCTTAAGGAGAGACCCTTCCATTGATATCATCAATTCTTCATTTTAGGTCCAAGAATAGCTTTGTGAAGATTTGAGATGTATCTTCAGGTCGAGAACTACATACATCTCAAGGTTAAGAGGTTAAGATATATCATTTTTATCACGACCTCTTCTATATCACTTGGGAGATGGGTACTCCCAAGAGCCGAGGTGGCGCAGTGGTTAGAGTGCAGTACTGCAGACTACTTCAGCAGACTGCTGGCTGCAGTTCAGCAGTTCGAATCTCACCAGGCTCAAGGTTGGCTCAGCCTTCCATCCTTCCAAGGTGGGTAAAATGAGGACCCAGATTGTTGGGGGCAAGAGGCTGACTCTGTAAACTGCTTAGAGAGGGCTGTAAAAGCACTGTGAAGCGGTATATAAGTCTTATGTGCTATTGCTACTGCTTCCTCTGACTGCCGCTACCGGTATTAGTGTTTATTTATTTTTTTTAAAAAAATGCCTATTTGTTTATTATTAATTTTTACCATATTTTTTTTAAACAATGTCTTCCAAAAGAAGACAAATCAGGCAAAATGAATAACAAAAAAAGGCCCGTTATCAGACATATAAACAAAGAAGACGAGAGTCATAATGAGAAGGGAGTAAAAGGAGAGAAATTCTCAAGGGCAGAAAACTATCTCTATACTTCCAATGAAGAATCTCAAGACTCTGATAAGCATGTCCAAAAAAATTCACAGGCACTCAAACTATTTCTCACTGAGACGTGTGTAGGGCGTTTCCTGAACTCCCATCTGTTTCCAGTGGGACATCACAGCTCTCTCATCAAGTCCTTGCCCAGAATTAACACTTTTAAACATAATTTTCTGTCAAGGACACTCTTAGACAATGCATTCTTGAGCATGCAAGGAGATAAATTAGATTTCTCCATTCTTCCTCCAAGGTAAATTAGGATGAACCTTTGTGGCTGTGTAAAGAGAAGCGAACTGCAACTTCAGGGGTAAAAGTAAAGATTCCCCCGCACATACATGCTAGTCGTTCCCAACTCTAGGGGGTGGTGCTCATCTCCGTTTCAAAGCCAAAGAGCCAGCGCTGTCCAAAGACGTCTCTGTGGTTATGTGGCCGGCATGACTCAACGCCAAAGGCGCACGGAACGCTGTTATCTTCCCACCAAAGGTGGTTCCCTATTTTTCTACTTGCATTTTTTACGTGCTTTCGAGCTGCTAGGTTGGCAGAAGCTGGGACAAGTAACGGGAGCTCACCTTGTTACGCGGCACTAGGGATTCGAACCGCTGAACTGCCGACTTTTCGATCGACAAGCTCAGCATCTTAGCACTGAGCCACCGCATCCCTTAACTTCAGGGGTAGTGAAGAGCTAAGCTGTGTAAGGTGAATCCCCCACACAAATAAAGTTCGAATTTAGTTATGAGCTTTTTGTTGGTCAGGGAACTCAAAATTAGGTCAATCTTTGCTGATAGTGAATCTGTTAAGATGATCCAAGAGCTTAATTTATATGCCTGGGAAGATCCCAGCCTCCAAATCACTGTCATCATAATGGCACAAACCTGTAAGGGAAGATGGATGGTTCATTATAGCAAGCTTCTGGTGGGGCTCTTTTGAGATGAGAAGAACCCTGCGTATTGAAGATCTAATGCTGCCATCCTGACTGAAGAAGTAGATTAAAGATTGACCTCAGCCTTCACAGGTAGACCTCCCAGCCTACCAGTCAAAGATGGGTGCCTCAGATGAAGAACAAAGAGCTGAAAGGATAGAGGGAAAGGAAGAGAGTGTTAGCAGTTAAATGGAAACAGAAATGTGTATGATTGGGAAGGAGGCGTAAGGGATGGGTTGGCTTATTAAGGACATTAAAACATGACTAAGCTTCTTTACATTATTAGCCTTCTTAAAGAGCAGCTGTGTTTTATTAGTGCAACTTGGAGATCAGAGCAATCTTTTCTTTGATCTATCTTTACAATGTTGCCAGCAAATGTATTGGGCAAAGGTTATTTCTCAATCATTTCACCAAGCTTTGGTCCAAAACAGCTGAGAACACATTATGATGCCCCTTAGGGCTGGGAAGATGAGAAAATCAGAGGAGAAGGGTAAGTAGATAACAATCGCAAACTGTTTTTCAGATGAGTTAGGAGACAGTTCGGCTTTGGGATCCGATTTGCTTTTGAGCATCCGCAAGGCAGGCTTTAATATAAACATTTCAGAATGTGGATTCAATTTCTCTCTAAAAATTTCTATGCTCAGTGCTCGTTGGGGCTGTCATTGGAGGAACCTAGCTTCCAATCAGAAACCATGCTTCTCAGAGTGACTTTGCAAAAGATGGAGCTTGGAGTTAAAAAGAGCAGTTTACAGAGTCAACCTCTTGCCCCCAACAATCTGATCCTCATTTTACCGACCTCGGAAGGATGGAAGGCTGAGTCAACCTTGAGCCAGTCAGGATCGAACTTCCTGGCTGTGGGCAGAGTTAGCCTGCAATACATTTTAACCACTGCACCAATGCGGTTTCCTTCCCTTTCCTTCCTTCCTTCCTTCCTTCCTTCCTTCCTTCCTTCCTTCCTTCCTTCCCTCCCTCCCTCCCTCCCTCCCTCCCTTCCTTCCTTAGCAATAGCACTTAGACTTATTTGCCATTTCACAGTGCTTTACAGCTCTCTCTAAGCAGTTTACAGAGTCAGCCTATTGCCCCCAACAATCTGGGTCCTCATTTTACCGACCTCGGAAGGATGGAAGGCTGAGTCAACCTTGAGCCAGTCAGGATCGAACTTCCTGGCTGTGGGCAGAGTTAGCCTGCAATACACTTTAACCACTGCACCAATGCGGTTTCCTTCCTTCCTTCCTTCCTTCCTTCCTTCCTTCCTTCCTTCCTTCCTTCCTTCCTTCCTTCCTTCCTTCCCTTCCTCCCTCCCTCCCTCGCTCCCTTCCTTCCTTCCTTCCTTAGCAATAGCACTTAGACTTATTTGCCATTTTTTTAAAAAAATTGATTTATATGCCGCCCTTCTCCGGAGACTCAGGGCGGCTTGCAATGCGTTAAGCAATAGCCTTCATTCTTTTGTATATTTTATACAAAGTCAGCTTATTGCCCCCACAAACTGGGTCCTCATTTCACCTACCTTAGAAAGGATGGAAGGCTGAGTCAACCTTGAGCCTGGGGAGATTCAAACCAGCAGAAATTGCAGGCAGCTGTGTTAATAACAGGGTGCATTAAACCACTGTACTATCAAGGCTCACAGTGCTTTACAGCTCTCTCTAAGCAGTTTACAGAGTCAGCCTATTGCCCCCAAAAATCTGGGTCCTCATTTTACTGACCTCGGAAGGATGGAAGGCTGAGTCAACCTTGAGCCAGTCAGGATCGAACTTCCTGGCTGTGGGCAGAGTTAGCCTGCAATACACTTTAACCACTGCACCGATGCGGGTTTCCTTCCTTCCTTCCTTCCTTCCTTCCTTCCTTCCTTCCTTCCTTCCTTCCTTCCTTCCTTCCTTCCTTCCTTCCTTCCTTTGCAATAGCACTTAAACTTATTTGCCATTTCATGTTGCTTTACAGCTCTCTCTAAGCAGTTTACAGAGTCAGCCTATTGCCCCCAACAATCTAATCCTCATTTTACCAACCTCAAAAGGATGGAGGGCTGAGTCAACCTCGAGTCAGTCGAACTGTGAGCAGTCGGGAGAGTTAGCCTGCAATACTGCATTCTAACCATTGCACCACCACGGCTTCCTATATATAAATTACTAAATGTATTACTAAATATAGTAATATATTTGCAGCTCTGATAATGACGAGTGATGAAGGATTAAGATCTGCAGCTCAGCAACATCCAAAGAATGGCTGCAAGATGCCTGCTATAAAACTTTATACAATATTTAGCAAATTGTCAGATGCCAATATCACCTCCCCACAATATATGAACCAAAAGTGACTTAACTTTCAAACTTGCACTCAGTTTTAAAATCCAGTTCTCCAGGGAGGAGGGGAAGTGTTAAAATGCCTACATTTGGGTTACTTGTGGACAGAAATGCATATATTTGTGAAAATAGATACACAAAGTTGATTGTCTTAATAGAAAACTTCGCAAAAATACATGGTTTTTTCTTTGTATATTTTTGGTTAGCTAATCCCGGTCCTTTTGGAGCAGGGTAGATTAGAAATATCGTGAATTGAATAAACAGAAAGATAGGGGACATACATTCAAAAATATATTTACATACAGACAACATACAAAAAAAAAAAAAAAGGAGGATATTCATTTCTGCATATATATTTTAAAAATTCTCTAATGCAGAAGTAGTGTGATTTAAGGCTGAAAATAGCAAAGAAACTGACATTGGCAGATTTGCCAATAGCTAGCTGAAGGCTGTATATTTTGCATACATTTATTGTATTTATTTATTTATTTATTTTTAAAAAGAAAAGGGAAAAAAACCCCAAGGTTTTTCAAAATCCTGCTGGAATGTCTGGTTTTGGCCACTAGGGAAGAAAACTTTGTTACTTGTAGTTTATTACAGTGGGCAACTCACAGATTTTGGCATATTTGGAATTTAAGCTGAGTAATGTACTGTTTTCAACGTATGTTCAAAATTTTTATTTGTAAGTAATCAGTTCAGATTTCTGCCAGTAATGATAGATTTTGCTCCATTCCTGTAAGAAGGTTTCAGTGATTCTTGTACCCACTGTGGTTTAATTTCATTGCTTCTCCTGTCCCACATGAATTTATGAACTCTTGGCATGGTACTTGTCATCCTTGAAGCTGGGGTGAAATCTACTTACCTTCCTTACTGGTTCGGAAGTGCACACATGCGTGTTACATGTATGCACCGAACCTCTGCACATGCGCAAACCCTTTTGCACATGCACAGAGGGTAAAAAACAAGTTACTTCCTGTTTAAAACTAGGAAGTAACAATGACCGGGTGGGTGGCGGAGCCTCAAGCTGCCATTGCTACTGGTTCTCCGAACTGGGAACATTTCACCCCTGCCTTGAAGCTCTGTGACTGGTGTACACTTATTTAGTTGTCATCTCTGGCAAGGAACTGCTTGTTTCGTGCCTCAGTTATCATAATTTCAACTAACAGAATCAACCAGCCATCAACCAGGGAGTTGCAATCTCAATCAGTCTTGAATATGGCTAGTTACAGAAATCTAACCAAAGACAGATTTTAACTGTTGACATTTTTACAATTTAGAAATATTTCACCTGTGTGCTAGACTCCACTTTCACACTATGAGTAAGGGGATAATAGTGTTGTGGCTCCGTTACTGGAGCCTGTGTCATCGTCAGGAGAGGACTCCGAGAGTGAAGGGGAGGAGTTGGCAAGGCCTCCCTCTCCAGGACCCTCCTCTCTGGCAATGCCTTCGGTGTCCGCCGAAGGGCAAGAGATAGGGCCAGGGCCAAGCACGTCCACGCAGCCACAGATGGACAGTGATGAGGGTAATGAGTCTTGGCTGGACCCACGCCAGCGTCGCAGAGATAAGCGCACACAACAGAAGAAAGGGCGTGCCCGAGATTAGGCTGAGTCACTGGACCACACCCCACAGGATATAAAAGGGAGCGTGGTGGCCAGTCAAACCTTGTGACGAACAAAGCTGAAAGCTTCCATGCCATTCTGCATTGCCGGACTTTTGCTTTAAGACTTTGCTGGAGTATCAATAATTCCGTAATTATTGAGCTGCTTTCCTTTGATGTATCAGAAGTGGGGAGAAGTTATCTCTCCTCTTTGTAAATAATAAACTCTTGGCAGGCAGCCACTAGGTTGTTGCCAAGTTCCGTTATCATAAGGAAAAGGATTTTGCCGGCTGGTTTGGTCTTTAACTCCTGAACGTCTGTTGGTGTGTGTGCGTGGGGTTGGGGACAGAACAAATAGAGTAAAACAAGGTATTGGTGGTAACTGAGGAATTTGTTGATAATGCTCTCCTCCAATAGGAAATGGAAAGGAACTTGGCACTTCTCTTATTCAGTAGTCTACTGGTGAAACCATAAATTTATGGAGCTGAAAGGAAGGACATGGGACCTGATCAATCTTGTTCATCACACGTCAATGTTCCCAGGTTGTAACCATAGGAAATCTGATGGATAGCTGTGTCTGCTTAACAACTTCTTGTGAAGCCATGTCCAATACATCATTAATCAATTCGTTCAATAGTTCTTATTGTTGGGAAACCTTTTTAATATTTAGCACAGAATCCATCCATTGGCTTTAAACCTTTCCTTTGGACCAACAGTGAGCAATCTCCTGGATTTTCAGTATGAGAATTGTTTAGATATTTGAAGATAGTTATCATGGACACCCTACCTGTGCATTATGCCCCTTCAAGATATGAACTTCAATGTAGGCTGGTGACCCCCAGGGGGAGGGCCTTCTCTGTGGGGGCACCTACCCTATGGAACCAGCTGCCCCCAGAGATAAGGAGAATCATAAGCCTTCCGCCGTGCCCTTAAAACTTTCTTTTTTCAGCAAGCCGGGCTGGCTTAACATATTTTTAAATCTTTTAATTGGTTTGTCTTTTTAAACTGGGGCCAAATTAATATATATTCTTTTAATTGTTTTTAATGTTTGTATTGTATGTTTTTATCTGGCTGTACACCGCCCTGAGTCCCTCGGGAGAAGGTGCGGTATATAAATTCGAAATAAAATAAATAAAATGAAATAAATAAAATAAACTGCCCCACATTTAGAACATACAGCTTGTACTCCAACCTGCCCCCTTGAATCTAAATTCTGTATTTCCCTAGTTGCAGCTTTTACCATTTTCACCGTTTGCCAAGAACAGTGCGTTTTAAGGTTATGGTAGTCTCAATTTCACTTTTTGGACACTGTTCAGGGAAAACTGTGCATAACTTATATAAACACAGAAAATCAAGCTGAGCAGTTTTCTATAGACATTGTGAAACGGACTAGAATGGATTAAGATCTAGTTTGGCTTGTGAAATCTGCTAGAAAGTAGGCCAAAGGGAAGGACTGTGGGAAGCAGACACTTTTATTTCCCACCCTTGGAGAAAGATTCCGTCCCTCCTCCTCCTCCTCCTCCTCCTTTTTTAAAAATTCAGTTGTGCATATTTAAAACGTAGAATAACAGATTTGGAAGGGACCTTGGAGGTCTTCTAGTTCAACCCCCTGCTCAAACAGGAGACCCTATACGATTTCAGACAAATGATTGTCCACTCTCTTGTTGAAAGCCTCCAGTGATGGCGCATCCACAACTTCTGAAGGAAAGCTGTTCCACTAGTTGATTTCTCTCACCGTTGGGAATTTCTCTCCTTAGTTCTAGGCTGCTTCTCTCCTTGGTTGGTTTCCATCCATTGTTTCTCATCTTGCCTTCTGGTGTTTTGGAAAATATTTGACCCTCTTGTCTTTGTAGGAGTCCCTCAGCTATTGGAATACTGCTATCATGTCTCCGCTATTCCTTCTTTTCACTAGACTAGACATATCCAATTCCTGCAACCATTCTTTGTATGTTTTAGCCTCCAGCACCTTGATCATTTTTGTTGCTCTTCTCTGTTCTCTTTCCAGAATTTCAACATCTTTTTTATATTGTGGTGACCAGAACTGGATGCAACATTCCAAATGTGGTCTTACTAAGCCTTTGTAAAGTGGTACTAGAACTTCAAGTAATCTTGATTCTATCCCTCTGTTAATGCAGCCTAAGTCTGCATTGGGGTTTTTTGGCTGCCGCCATACACTGATGGCTCATATTTAAGTGATTGTCCACTAGGACTCCAAGATCCTTCTCACAGTTACTGGCATTAAGCCATGTTTCACCTAGTCTGCACATGTACAGTTCATTTTTTTTGCCTAAGTGTAAAGCCTTACTTTTATCTATGTTAAATTTCATTTTGTTAGGTAGGGCCCAGTCTTCAAGTCCATCGAGATCTTTTTGGATTTTCAGCCTGTCTTCTGTTGGAAGAAATCTCCTTCTGGGTTCTGCTCCAAGTGGGGAAACAGACACTGGAAACATGGAGACTGTTTGGAAAGATGGTTTAATGGTGGACAGGATCACATGGCTTGAGTTCCTGAACAGAAAAAAGGGCAGATACAGTAAATCCTCGGGTTTTTATGCTCTCTCTGGCTCTGCATTTCCTGGGGCCCCGAAACAGTATCCTGATTGGTTGTCAGACTCCCAGGGGTTGGGGGTCTTAGCTAGCCTTGCTGGCTGATGTAATCTTCCCAGGTGCCATGTGGTGAGTTTCTGTTGCTAGATGGGTAGAGGGCTAATCCTATCTTTGTTGGATCTTTGGCAATTCCTACTATGGCTCTGCCTGAAGGAGGTAGATCTTTGTTATGTAGAATAGACTGGCCCAGGCCTTAATGGCTCATTGAGAAAGGGTGGGGGCAGGAAGATGGGAGCTGCTTCAAACCATGCTTATCCATTTCTCATCCAGGGAAATATAATATTCTGCCTTTTTCATATTTCCTAAAATATTTCACTCTTCCAGGAAAGGAGTGGGTGCTAACTTTCTACACTTCTTGAATGTAGGTGGTGGGTTTGAAATGATGTTTAAATCCGTTGCAAAAAAAGAAATGGACATTAACTTGGCAGATGTAAGCAAGAAAGTCTAGCAGACAAAAGAGATGGGAAAAGACATCTCAGTCCCGAGAAAGGAGGGAGTGTGAGAAAGAGACTCAAAATAACCCCACCTTGATTTTCCTTAGTATAAGAGGGAGCAGAGGGAAAATGAGGGCTTTCAAGAGTCTTTTACTATATCCTACCACAATAAAGCAAAGTTTCTGTGATGCTTCTAATATCTGTTTCTTAATCTGGTTTACCTTGAAGTGTTGATCAGGATTTTGATACTTACGATAATTGGTCAAAAGGTTCTTATGTTGAGATAGCAGAATTAAAGGATTTATTTATTTATTTATTTATTTATTTGTTTGTTTGTTTGTTTGTTTGTTTGTTTGTTTGTTGAATTTGTATACCGCCCTACTCCCAAAGGACTCAGGGTGGTGAACAGCCAAATAAAATACATATAATACAAATGTTAAAAAACCATTAAAATACAATTAAATAATTGGCCCAAAAAACGAAATTTAAAACACCCCAATTCATAAGACAAATTTAAAATTTAAGAATTTTAAAAGTTTTAAAAAGTTTAAAAGAGAGGATAGGCCAGGCCGACCTGCTGGAAAAGAAATGTTTTGATGGCACGGCGGAAAGCACGCAGGTCCGGGATCCTCCGTATCTCCCGGGGGGGGGGAGCTTGTTCCAGATGGCGGGTGCCCCCACAGAGAAGGCTCTCCCCTTGGGGGCCACCAGTCGACATTGTTTGGCCGACGGCACCCTGAGGAGCCCTTCTCTATGGGAGCGTACTGGTCGGTGAGAGGCCACTGGTGGCAGAAGGCGGTCTCGTAGATACCCGTCCTAAGCCATGGAGCGCTCTAAAGGTGGTAACCAAAACCCTGAAGCGCACCCAGAACACCACCGG
Source organism: Pantherophis guttatus (assembly GCF_059756535.1). NCBI lineage: Eukaryota > Metazoa > Chordata > Lepidosauria > Squamata > Colubridae > Pantherophis > Pantherophis guttatus. The sequence continues at coordinate 7,580,021 of NC_142071.1, forward strand.
GAGCCAGTGCAGCTCGCGTAGGAGGGGGGTCACATGGGAGCGCCCCGTCGCTCCCATAACCATTTAGCTGGCCTTTAGGGTTGTGGAAAGTTCCATAAGAAACCACAAGCCTATGAGTTGGACATGTGATCGTACATGAGTATTTTCATAACTTCTATACTTTATCTACTATGCGCTGACTTCCTCTTATGTAACTAAGTAAGAATAAGAAATCTATATAACCTTGCTCCAAACGGCATCCAGGGTTCCTCTAATCTTACGGGAGGACCCTCCTTTGTTCAACTGAATAAACGTGTGTTTTTAAGAGAGATACCTTGGACTCCATCTCTTTGTTTGCACCAGGCCACACCTGATCGCTGCCTGACAGAAGGGCTAATATTTCTATCACAGAACAGAAAACTGAAGTAAAAAAAAAAATAGAATGTACAGAAGCAACGGAAGCCTGCCAAAGCCATTCTATTCAATGCTGAAAATAGGAGTTCTTTCTAGTTTATCTTTATTCTTTTGTAGTATCAAGATACATGGTACATTTTATGGCATCTCAGATACTTTGTGTGAGGTACTTGGTGCTCTCTGAATTTGGTAGTGGGTTTGGGTTTTTTTTTTCCCCAGATATTTCTTTCTTTTTTTTAATTTTTTTTTATTAATAATAAAAAAAATACAAACAAACATAAATACATTAAAACAACATACAAAACGAACAAACATCAATTCAGTCCAATGACTGACTCTTAGAAGTTACTACAAACGGTGGGTCATTTTCGTATTTCTCTTATTTTTCTCTATTTGTATCTATATCTACATTCACATATTTACATGATTGTATATATGTATGTATATATATATATATATATATATATATATATATATATATATATATGTATGTATGTATGTATGTATGTATGTATATATATATATATATATATATATATATATATATATATATATATATATATATATATGACTCTTTATTTAATTCTATACATTTCTATTGAATAGTCAAAAATTATCTTTATATTCCTATCTTTGTCTCCAGCCAGCTGTACCATCTTTGCCATATTAAATAGTAATCAGTATCGTCTTTCTCTTGTATTTCTTTTGTGAGCTTATCCAGTTTTTTTTCAGATATTTCATTACCCAACTATCTAATCTGCAAGAACCATCAAGCTCAGAGAGCACCAAGGACTCTACAATTCAAACCTATGCTACCTGTGCTATTCTCTTCTATTAAATGTCTTGTGAGCATCAAGTGGATTTTGAGAAATGATCTCCATTATGGCTCTTTATTCACAAAAGGGATTGACATGAGGATGTTGTCCATGGCTCCCTTTTATCTTCCTCAGGTTAATTACGCTCACTGTAATATATTCTTATTCATCTTGAGTTCTATATCTGACCCTCATTTTGGTTGTCTTTTCTGGATTATTTTATTTTTTATTTAATTACATTTACCACACCACCCCCAATATCACCACAATAGAATAGAATAGAATAGAATAGAATAGAATAGAACAGAACAGAACAGAACAGAACAGAACAGAACAGAACAGAATAGAATAGAATAGAATAGAATAGAATTCTTTATTGGCCAAGTGTGATTGGACACACAAGGAATTTGTCTTGGTGCATACGCTCTCAGTGTACATAAAAGAGAAGATACATTCGTCAAGAATCATAAGGTACAACACTTAATGAGAGTCGTAGGGAACAAATTAGCAATAAAATCATATTAGGAAACAGTCAATATAAATTGTAAGGATAACAGCAACAAGGTTACAGTCATACAGTCATAAGTGGGAGGAGATGGGTGGTGGGAACGATGAGAAGATTAATAGTAGTACAGCCCTAGTGAATAGTTTGACAGTGTTGAGGGAATTATTTGTTTAGTAGAGTGATGGCATTTGGGAAAAAACTGTCCTTGTGTCTACTTGTTCTGGTGTGCAGTACTCTATAGCATCGTTTTGAGGGTAGGAGTTGAAACAGTTGATGTCCAGGATGCGAGGGGTCTGTAAATATTTTCACAGCCCTCTTTTTGATTCATGCAGTATCCAAGTCCTCAATGGAAGGCAGGTTGGGAGCCGTTGTTTTTTCTGCCCTTCTAATGATCCTCTGAAGTCTGTGTCTGTCTTGTTGGGTTGCAGAACCAAACCAGACAGTTATGGAGGTGCAGATGAGAGACTCAATAATTCCTCTGTAGAACTGAATCAGCAGCTCCTTGGGCAGTTTGAGCTTTCCGAGTTGGCGCAGAAAGAACATTCTTTGTTGTGCTTTTTTGATGACGTTTTTGATGTTAGGCGTCCAACAGTATGATAGATGTATGGCGGGGATTTTTAGATTAACTTTTAGAGTCAAATATTTATTTTGGGATGATGCAAAAGGGAAAACGTTGCTTCTCCATTTTCTTGGCCTAATTATCTAATATTCTGTATTAAAACAATTGGACCAAGTTGTTTTAAGATCTGAGGCACAAAAGCTTTCTGGGAGTGATAACCTATGTCCAGGGGTGGTATTCCCTTACCTTCGCTACCGGTTTGCAAATGGGAGCGTGCACATGCTCTCACTTCGCTCACACGTGCCACTTCCGGGTATGCGCAGGACCTTCTGTGCATGCACAGAGCTTCAAAAACGGGACGTGATGATGTCCGGGTGGGTGGGCGGAGCCTCCAGCAGTTGCCGCTACCAGTTCGCTTGAACCGGATAGAACCTGCTGAATAGCACCACTGCCTATGCCTCTTCCTGACATCTGAACTGAGCTCTCTCATTCTATGTAATGATAAAGACGGCAAAATTGAGCATTGGTCCACTAAGCCATCTTCATGTTCTTTTCTGATTCTATGCAGCTGTCTGATCTTCCCACCCCAAGGGAAAAGGGAAGGTCAATACAGGTAGTCCCTGACTTACAACAGTTCGTTTAGTGACTGTTCCAAGTTATAACAACACTGAAAAAGGTGACTTATGACCATTTTTCAGACTTTGACCGCATCCCCATGGTCATGTGATCAAAATTCAGATGCTCGGCAACTGACTCATAGTTATGACGGTTGCTGCGTCCCGGGGTCATGTGATTCCCTTTATCGACCTTCTGACAAACAAAGTCAACGGGGGGAAGCCAGATTCACTTAACGACCGTCTTACTAAGTTAACGACTGCACTGATTCACCTAACAACGGTGGCAAGGAAGGTGGTAAAACGGGGCAAAACTCACTTAACAATTGTCTCACTTAACAGAAATATTGGGCTCAATTGTGGTCGTAAGTCGAGGACTACCTGTAATTTTTATTCAAACTAATAGAGTGATCGTTGTAATGATAATAACTACAATAAAAATGATAGTGCAATGGACATGAATATAGAAAGACCCAGGGAGGCAGTGGAGGATAGGGGTGGTGGTCTGGCATATTGTGCTCTATGGGATCGAACATGACTTAGTGACTGAACAATGACAGCAACAATACAAATATATTGTTGTTGCTGTTAGTTGTGAAGTCATGTCCGACCCATCACGACCCCATGGACCTTCCTGTCCTCTACCATCCTCTGGAGTCCATTTAAGCTCACACTGACTGCTTCAGTGACTCCATCCAGCCACCTCATTCTTTGCCGTCCCCTTCTTCTTTTGCCCTCAATCGTTCCTAGCATTAGGCTCTTCTCCAATGAGTCCTTCCTTCTCATTAGGTGGCCAAAGTATTTGAGTTTCATCTTCAGGATCTGGCCTTCTAAAGAGCAGTCAGGGTTGATCTCCTCTAGGACTGACCGGTTGGATCGCCTTGCAGTCCAAGGGACTCGCAGGAATCTTCTCCAGCACCAGAGTTCAAAGGCCTCAATTCTTTGGCGCTCAGCCTTCCTTATCATCCAACTTTCACAGCCAGACATTGCAACTGGGAAAACCATCACCTTGACTATACGCACTTTTATTGGCAGGGTGATGTCTCTGCTTTTTAGTATGCTGTCTAGATTTGCCATAGTTTTCCTCCTCAGGAGCAAGCGTCTTTTAATTTCTTGGCTGTATAAAAATTAGTATCAGTTAACAAATCATAGGTATTTTTAAGGAACCTGGCAGGAAAATAACCCTCAGATTCTCTCTATTTGTATTTTGTATTTGTATTTATTAAATTTTTATACCGCCCTTCTCCCCAAGGACTCAGGGCGGTGTACAGCCAGATTAAAACAACATATACCCCCAAAATTTTAAAAAAAGTTTAAAATATATTAAAAATGTGGCCCTTATATTAAAAACTACAAACACCCAAGAAAATTAAAATTCAGTTTCTATGACCCACCCACAATGACTTCTAAATCAGCGTGTTAGTTAATGAAAAGTTTTTAGCCTTTTGTATTATGTATAAAACCACATAGTAGGGCTAATGTTTGGTTCGCTGTATTGTAGGAACCCTGAAAATTATTTGAGCAAAGCATCTAAAATGAGATGTATGTATGAAATAATAAGAACATATGAAATCTGATTTTTTTCCAATACAGTTGTTTTTTTTTAAAATTTGATTTATATGCCGCCCTTCTCCGGAGACTCAGGGCGGCTTACAATGTGCTCAGCAATAGCCTTCATACTTCTGTATATTTATACAAAGTCATCTTATTGCCCCCACAACTGGGTCCTCAATTTACCTACCTTAGAAAGGATGGAAGGCTGAGTCAACCTTGAGCCTGGCGAGATTCGAACCTGCAGTAATTGCAGGCAGCTGGTCTTAATAACCAGCTTAATAACAGGGTGCCTTAGACCACTGTACTACCAAGGCTCTTTTAGCCTGTGTTTGATGCTTCTCTAGTCATTTATAATCAGTTTGGATAATTTGAGATCTGGAATGACTGGAAAGGACATGCTTCACAATGTTTGTATTAAGGGTTGGGCCAAAGCTGTTAATTTTTTTCCCCTCTCTGTCTCTGCATTAATCAGATTTTCTTCCCCGAAGTTCCACGCCCCTTCTTAAGGGAAACCTGCTCCTTGACCCTGTTAGTGTCCCTCAAGAGGTTTGGGTGGATCTGCTTTAAGTCCCTTCCTCTGATGGAACGATAAAGCATCTGTCATCTTGGATCCCGTCTTATCCAGGTTTAACCCTACCGTGTCCACAAGCGTACGTGTGCTGGAGCTGTTCTGCAAATGCGTATCGGGGTTCAGATTTCCACTCTGAAAAACGTTTTCCGAAACTTGAGCTCGGCTCTGTATTTGCACTACTGAATTGTTGCTGAGCTGAAATTGGAGGAGGAGGAAGTATTATGCACAGCCATAACCCCTTCCCCCAAGTTCTTAGGGGAAAAAAAAGTAAGTTTCAAATTGATAAGAAGAAGAATGCAAACAACAGCAGGTCCTTGGGAAGGACTCGGAAAAAAGTGCCAATCGAGTCTAAACAGCTGGCTGACTATGCAACCCACCATCCTATGCTCTGCTTAGCTAGTTAATGTGTTTAAACCGGGGGTGGGGGGGTGGGGAGGGTTTCAAGAAGCCCAAGGGCAGCTTTTTAGCCTTCGGGATAATTTTTTAAAAAAATTTGATTTATATGCCGTCCTTCTCCGGAGACTCAGGGTGGCTTACAATGTGCTAAGCAATAGCCTTCATCCTTTTTGTATATTTATACAAAGTCAGCTTATTGCCCCCACAACTGGGTCCTCAATTTACCTACCTTAGAAAGGATGGAAGGCTGCGTCAACCTTGAGCCTGGCAAGATTCGAACCTGCAGTAATTGCAGGCAGCTGGTCTTAATAACAGGGTGCTTTAGACCACTGTACTACCAAGGCTCCTACCAATTTTGCAAAAAGGGCAAGGGGATAAAACCAAGGGCAGAAGAGCAAATACATTTCCTCCCCAGGCATGGTGCAGTTGCTTTCCTCATCTCTTATTTTGCACTGAATTGTGTTCTACCAAGGCATCTTAGGGACATCTCAGGATTTTTGCAAGTACAAACTAGAAAATTAATCTGAGACACATTGCTGTTGTTAACATAGGTTCTATGTTTAGTTTAATGCAAAGAAGGACTAGGGGAGACACGATAGCAGTCTTCCAATATCTCAGGGGCTGCCACAAGGAAGAGGGAGCCAAGCTATTCTCCAAAGCACCAGAAGGCAGGACAAGAAGCAATAGATGGAAACTAATCAAGGAGAGAAGCAACTTAGAACTAAGAAGAAATTTCCTGACAATGAGAACAATTAATCAATGGAACAACTTGCCTCCAGAAGCTGTGAATGCTCCAAACACTGGAAGTTTTTAAGAAGATGCTGGTTAACCATTTGTCTGAAGTGGTGTAGGGTTTCCTGCCTAAGCAGGGGGTTGGACTAGAAGACCTCCAAGGTCCCTCCCAACTCTGTTACTTTAAATTCTAAATTCTATGCACTCTTCTAAGTGGCATTGTGATTTGATTGATTTTGCTTTAGCTAAATTGGCTAAATTCAGCTGTTGTGATTTAACACAGTGGGAGATCACAGCCAGCTATGATTATTCAACAAACTGTTGTTTATTGGTGCTATATGAAACAGGTCACATGGTTTTGCCAGTGATAGCTCTCTGGCCATGATTCACTTCCTTTCAAGTTAATCACTTATATTCTGTCCCAAAGAACAAAAATGGTATATCCCCCCTTGCATGTAGTTAAAGCACCGAGTCTCCTGTAGGAGCAGAGTCCACATGTATTTTCTAAAAGCTACCTTTTACATTATAATATTAAGATCTCCATGTCCTGATCGACTTTATTCATACTTTGACAAATGCATTTTCTCCAACCGATGACTCAGTTGAAGTATAACCTGATCTAGCATACAGTCATTCTTGGTGGATTGGTTTGTTCTGGTCAATCCCGAGATCACACAGCCTGCTTTGAGAGTAGGGCTATGGATGGTGCCAGCCATGAAGCTTTGTTTGTCCTTCTCATCCACTGACTCTCTGCAAGGTTGGCCCATCTAACAAGCAGAGTTGGTTGACCTTTGTTTTGGCTGCAACTTGCAACCCATTCTTAGAACAGCTATCAAATGTAAAAACTAGGAAAAACGTCCAGTAGACGTTCAAATTTGTAACCACTTTAGGCTCAAACATTTAGATTCCATTTGGTTGCAAAATATAGCTGCTTGGAGAGGAAAGAAGATAGACATCCTATTCAAGATGATGCTATATTATGTAACTTGCAGAAGGGCAAATAAATGAAACAATGGATGGAAACAAGAAAAGTTGGATGGAAATTAATCAAGGAGAGAAGCAACCTGGAATTAAGAAGAAATGTCCTAACAGTGAGAATAGAATAGAATAGAATAGAATAGAATAGAATAGAATAGAATAGAATAGAATGGAATGGAATGGAATGGAATGGAATGGAATGGAATGGAATGGAATGGAATAGAAAATAGAATAGAATAGAATAGAATAGAATAGAATAGAATGGAATGGAATGGAATGGAATGGAATGGAATGGAATGGAATGGAATAGAAAATAGAATAGAATAGAATAGAATGGAATGGAATGGAATGGAATGGAATGGAATGGAATGGAATAGAAAATAGAATAGAATAAAATGGAATGGAATGGAATGGAATGGAATAGAATAGAAAATAGAATAGAATAGAATAGAATAGAATAGAATAGAATAGAATAGAATAGAATAGAATATTATTCTGTTGGAAGGGACCTTGGAGGTCTTCTAGTCCAACCCTCTGCTTAGGCAGGAAACCCTACACCACTTCAGACAAATGGTTATCCAATCTCTTCTTAAAAACTTTCAGTGTTGGAGCATTCACAACTTCTGGAGGCAAGTTGTTCCACTGATTCATTGTTCTCACTGTCAGGAAATTTCTCCTTAGTTCTAGGTTGCTTCTCTCCTTGATTAGTTTCCACTCATTGCTTCTTGTCCTACCCTAGTGGAAGAGCTTCCCTTCAGTGGAAGAGAACCAGTGGAAGTGGCTGGCCTTCAGAAGTTGTGGGTGCTTCATCACTGGAAGTTTTTAAGAAGAGACTGGGCAGCCACTTGTCTGAAATGGTCTAGGGTCTCTTGCTTGAACAGGGGATTGGACTAGATGACTTCTCTTCCAGCACTATTCTGAATTGAATTGAATATGTTGATGTCTGGTTTCTGCATTTATCTTTTGGGAAGAAGCTAAGAGACATGGTGGATGGGCCAAGATGAAAGCAGGTGGGGTTTAACAAAGTAGGTAAGACAAAGAGTGTCTTTTGTCAGGGGTGGGTATTGTTAAAAAACAACATTAAGCATGCCTTACAGTGTATCTTGTTTGATTCCGATCTCAAAAGAAAATAATATCTTGGCACGATTTTCAGCACTCATAATGGTTAAAATCTGCACAAAAGGGAGTTTGAAGGCTGGGCCTCTCATTGTCCACCCCTCATAGAAATGAGTGCACAATAGCTTATTCTTTTATTTTCTTATCTGGGCCCAACTTTAAAAAGTATTTGAATACATCTACAAAAAAAAAATGAATAAAGCAGATCAGGACATTGGCACTTAATATTATAGTGTAAGCGATAGCCTTCGGGAAACAAAGCAGAATACAAGAAGACAACTTCACACCTCAACCATTTTATACAATTCATTTAAAAAGCCATATGATTTTACTTTCCTTTATTTCTTTAGCCTTTGGATTGAGATAGGGTGGGGCTTGGGGCGGTGGGAGGGGGGTGAGAAAAAAGAAGAGGGAGGGAGAAGCAGGAAGGGTGAGGGCCAGGAAAATCTGAGCCAGTTTCTTCCTTGTTACACAACAAAGCTAAAAAAGAGCAGAATATCACTCAACTCTTTGGTGCTGAGCCACATCAAATCACCCACAATTGTCCACTTTTCCTAGTCTTAAGAGCTCGTGTATTTTTTTTTTTTTTGGTTTGTTTCATTAAAATATTAATAGCTCTTGGTTTCCTTTTAACCATTTGCTGGGCAGTATTAATAATATAGAGCCACATAAAGCATGGACAGACTATACATTATAATTATATAGATATAGAAGCACTGGTTCATTTTACCCAATGTTGCCTACTCCAGTTTCCCAACAGTCTGGTGCTGTCCAGATGCAAATCCTCAGAATTTCTAGTAGACCAACCATATTGAAGAGGGTCTCTGCCTGATCAAGGTTGTCCAAAGTTTCAAGCAAGACCCTTTCCTAGTTCTTTTTGAAGATGTGAAAGATTGAATTTGGAAATTATAAATTGCTTTGCTCTTTTTTTAAAAAAAATTGATTTATATGCTGCCCTTCTCCGGAGACTCAGGGCAGCTTACAATGCGCTAAGCAATAGCCTTTATCCTTTTGTATATTTATACAAAGTCAGCTTATTGCCCCCACAACTGGGTCCTCAATTTACCGACCTTAGAAAGGATGGAAGGCTGAGTCAACCTTGAGCCTTGGCGAGATTCGAACCTGCAGTAATTGCAGGCATCTGGTCTTAATAACCAGCTTAATAACAGGGTGCCTTAGACCACTGTACTACCAAGGCTTGAGCCATCCTGTATACCCATTAGACTTGATATCATATATGCTGGCTGATTCAGTCCCCTGAGTTTTAAGTCTGTAGAGATTCTCAGTTATCCAGGTCATGGATGATACGGGGTGAGGTATCAGCAATACGCTGATGATACCCAGCTCTATATCTCTACCCCGCGTCAATTCAGTGAGGCGGTGGATGTGATGTGCTGATGTCTGGAGGCCGTGAGGGAGTCAACAGGCTCAGACTTAACCCAGACAAGACTGAGTGACTGTGGGTATTGCCTCCTAAAGACCATGTTGATTGTCCATCCTTGGTTCTGGGTGGGGGGGAGAAATTGTCCCCCTCAGAACGGGCTCGCAATTTGGGTGTCCTCCTAGACTCACAGCTAAGATTAGAGCAACATCTGTCAGCTGTGGCTAGGGGGACCTTTGCACAAGTTCGCCTGGTGCACCAATTGCGACCCTACTTGGATCAGGAGGCTCTCCTCACAGTCACTCATGCCCTTGTCACCTCACGGTTAGATTATTGCAACGCGCTCTACATGGGGCTACCCTTGAAAAGTGTTCGGAGACTACAGTTGGTCCAGAACGCAGCTGCGCAAGCTGTCGTGGGTGCACCTAGGTACACCCACATTACACCAATTCTCTGCAAGCTGCACTGGCTCCCTAATGGTCTCCAGTCACAATTCAAGGTGTTGGTTATTACCTTTAAAGCCCTACACGGCTCAGGGCCAGGTTATCTTCGAGACCGCCTTCTGCTGCATAGCTCCCAGCGACCGGTAAGATCCCACAGAGTTGGTTTGATAAGATAAGCAAGACAAGACACGAAGGTATGTGAACAAAGTTGTTCCCTGCAAATTGCTTCAGTTGGCGTTCCTCCTTAAATAGGCTAAGGGAGTGGCCAATTAGCCCCAAGCCTTACTCTCGAGGAGACCTCCTCCTGAGGAGCCACTCCTGCCTTTTGGCAGCTCTGCGCGCCCGTGCATCGAGAAGAGGCTCCTCCTCTTCATTTAAAGGAGCTTCTGGAGCTTCTGAAGGCCCTGGATGAATCCCTGCCTCTGGCACCACATCTTCTCCAGCCTCCTCATTGTCTGACTCGAGTGCCAGCTGCACAGGCTACTGGCGCACCACCACACCAGCCTCCTCATTGTCGGAATCAGCTAGTAGCTGCACACGCTGCTGACGGGCCACAACAGTGACACAGGAATTCTGGTAGTTGTTGCAAGGCAATACACAGGACCATGTGAGATGTTCATCTCACTCCGTTATTGGGGTTATTCACCCATCTAGAAGAGCTCCTGATCTCATGTCACCCTTTTCTCTAACTCGGTTATCGAAGAGACTCAGAGCCTGGTCTCCAAACTTTGCCACTGTGAAACTGATTCAAGAATGCGAATAGCAAGATGGGTTCTTGAACACGTGAAAGTAGAAGGGAACTGTTGTAGATCATCTTTTCTTAGCTCATGGGAGTTTAATAATGGCTTATTTAGCGCAATAGCAGCAACAGCAAAATTACACACTCCCCAAATAAATTTGTGAAATAATTTGTGCAGAAAACTGAGAACCGGAGTTTCTATAAACGAAGGGGATGGGTGAATACTGGTCAAATTCCAGAGATAAATTTCTGGGCTGAATATGTGCAGAGGAGGACTCTGTTCTCGAACTCTGGGATCTCCTAACAGATCCCAGAGTTATGATTTGGGGGATTTTCTCACCCACCTCAGACAAGTCTAATACTCATTTTCAGTGAGAAGTTCTCAAGTTTTTTTAATGGTTTCGTTTCTCAAAGGCTGCCCCATGGTTAGTCTTTTCATTTGTTTTTTTGATGGTTGGTGGTTTCTAACCACAGACCACACCTACTGTCCAAATACACGCTCAAAATAAATATGTGTATGCCTGTTGGGTGAGAAAAAGGAAATCAGAGGAGCAGCCAGGACAAAGAGAGAGGAAACAGCAGCTTCAGAGAGACAGATGCCCTTCCAGGTGTTGGAATGCGTTCTAGAGTAAGACCTGCTGATCTCTCTGGAAATTGCAGGAATCTTAAATAATAGGTTGTTTTTTTGGTTTTTTCTCTCTTTTTTTGAAGCAAAGGTCAAGTAACTTGTGGTTCTCAGACTCCGGAGACTCAGGGCGGCTTACAATGCGTTAAGCAATAGCCTTCATACTTTTGTATATTTATACAAAGTCAGCTTATTGCCCCCACAAACTGGGTCCTCAATTTACCTACCTTAGAAAGGATGGAAGGCTGAGTCAACCTTGAGCCTGGCGAGATTCGAACCTGCAGTAATTGCAGGCAGCTGAATGTTAATAACAGGCTATTAGCCAGCTGCGCCACCAGGCCACCAGGCCCCAGTATATACCACTTTCTCTACCCTCTTGTTATAGCTATTCCAATCTCAATGGTCTATTCCCAAGGTCATGGTTTATTTATATTTATTTATTCATATTTAAATTTATATACCGCCCTTCTCCCGAAGGACTCAGGGCGGTGAACAGCCAAAGGTAAACACACAGAATATAAAAATTAAGAACAGTTTAAAAAACATATTAAACAATTGGTTGACCCAATTGTAACATGTCTGTGAAAGTTAACCAATAGAAAGGCTGAACAAAGAAAAAAAAATAACATGTTCAAATTGTAGTTCCAGAGAAAGATGGACATCCTGAAAGAACAAATCATTCAAAATTAGAGGAAGTAAAACCAGACTTCTCATTGAAAATGCTAAATATGAAGCCAAAGCTTAAATATTTGGGATGTGTGAGGCAAAGGAAAGGGTCACTGGTGAAAGAACTTGATCCTTGGAAAAAATAAGAGTCCATCAAAAAAATAGGTGAGTGGAAGAGAAGATGGGTAGGCGTCATCACTAAAGACAGGTAGGAGTTTACAAGAACGTGAAGTATTAATCCTGGTGAAATGATGGTTTAGAAATTACTGGATGATTGAACAACAAGCAATTCCAATGTCTCTTGTCTAGCATTTTGTCCCTCTCAGCATCCTTATTAGACAGACATCTACAAACTTCATGTGTATCCTAATCCCATTGATTTCTCCAGTTTTCTTTAGTTGCAAGTTTTTGAATTGCAACCTGGATGATATAGGACCTAGAGCAGGGGTCTGCAACCTTAAAAACTCAAAGAGCCATTTGGACCCGTTTCCCACAGAAAAGAAAACACCGGGAGCCACAAAACCCTTCCCGTGCCTGATTATTTCTTGAGTGGCCACAAAACTAGCATATGTAGTTGAACTAAATGTTCTGTTTTCTTCTGAAAATTTTCTTTTCTTGGATTTATCCATGGTTGGCCTACCGGGGGTTGAAAAGCTCAATAAATTGCTTGCTGGCAGGTGTCGCACATTGGCAGCTGTGATGCATATTTTGAGTGACAGGGAGCCGCGGCAGAAGGGTGAAAGAGCCACATGCGGCTCCAGAGCTGCAGGTGGCCGACCCCTGATTTAGAGCAGTGGTCCTCAACCTTTTCTTTGCCCTTTAAATAACTTTTGTGGGTCACGGACCCCCAAGACTTAACTCAAGATTTAAATAACATTTCTTCAAGTCTTTGTGTACCCACTGTGGTGACATCGTGTAGCCCCAGAAGTCCTCAGACCACAGGTTGAGAGCCACTGACCTAGAGGAGAGAAGCCACTGCTGCAATCTCAAGTGAATTTTTGCTGTCGTCCAATGATTCAAACTCTTCATGTCAGCTTCAACTGATCAAATGGAATGGATGCAGGGTATTCAACAGGTTCTGGAGAACCGGTAGCGGAAATTTTAAGTAGTTCGGAGAACCGGCAAATATCACCTCTGGCTGGCCCCAGAGTAGGGTAGGAATGGAGATTTTGCAATATCCTTCCCCCAGGAGTGGGGAGGGAATGGGGATTTTGCAGTACCCTTCCCCCAGGAGTGGGGAGGGAATGGAGATTTTGCAGTGTCCTTCCCCTGCCACGCCCACCAAACCACGCCCACAGAACTGGTAGTAAAAAAAATTGAATTCCACCACTGAAAGGGTGTATACAGTAGCAGAAAATAACCCCACTTCCCGACAATTCAAAAGAGGCATTTTGTTCTTTTGCAATTTTTCAAAGGACAATCAGTGCTGCAGTTTAGGAAAAGGATTAATTTGTTTTTTTAGTAAAAAAGAAGAAGGCAGACACTTAACTGGGGCCAGATTTTTTTTTTTAATTCGCTCTCATAAAGAATCCACCACAAGGTTTTATAATGTTATGCATTTTTTTTTCTTACTTATAAAAATAAGCAGAGAAAATAGCTTGCATCTTTTTCTCATTGCTGCAATAACTTTTTTTTTAAATAATCTTTATAAGAACACTGGTGGCTATTTTCTTTTTTCTTTCTAAAAAAAAAAAAAAGATAATTGCAATTTCATAAATAAATAATGACATATACCAGATATGCTCACTGTTTATTCCAGCATTTGGCCAAAAGGAAAAAAAAAATTAAATTATAAATACATACTTTATATATATATGTATCTGTATAGAAATGGCACAAAATATCTAAAGTGCGAAAAAAAATCACAATTAAATCATGCATTTTTCTTTATTATTTCTTAAGATAAGCCACAGCCCTCAATTTCAAGTGGGATCCATCAGTATTTTAAGGCCAGATGTTTTTAAGAAGGGGTGCACTTTGATCTAGTATCACACTGAGTTGCAATCACTCTATTGCATGGGCTGATAGGGTTCTGTTATTCATCTACCTTAAGCTTATAAAAATTGCTTAGATTTATACCAGTTACTTACTTTAGGCTTTTGACAGATATTAAACGGAAAGCATACAAGCTCCTCTTCCATTCAAAGTGGAAATTAAGCTTCCTCATCATATTTGGAGGAGGAGGAGGAGGAGGAGGAGGAGGAGGATTCTGCTGTTTCTTTAATAGTATGTAAAACATTTCATATTTGGACCGTCTAGAATCTGAAACGCTCCCTTCAACCTGGAAACAGCTGCCCTTTAGCAAAATGGGCTTTTTTCAAACATTTTTTGAAGTGCAACACCTCTGAAATGCTGGAAAAGACCTGTTTTGAATCGGAAACTATTCGTTTAGAATTCAAAATGGTTCAAATGTGAACATTTTGCACAGAACCCCCCCTTTTTTAATTCTCTCTCCTTCCTTTTCAGATTTTTTTCTGCTCCCCCCAATAGCAACTTTGTTCCTTACAAAATGGCTAGATCTGTTCATACAAGTCACTTTCATGGCATGAAGTGGGGTTATATAATCAAGAAAAAAAGGGGAAGAGGAGGAAGGGAAGGCAGGAGTCCCTGGAGTAAGGGTAGACAAACCTGTTACTCTCCATTTTTTTTTTATTTTTTTTTAGATGTTAAGCACAAGACACAGGTCTTCTGTTCCAGACCAACATGGTTGGAGATGTAATTCAGTAGAATCTGGAGAGCTATATTTTACTATACTTTAGATCAGGGGTCTCCAACCTTGGCAACGTTAAGCCTGGAGGACTTCAACTCCCAGAATTAAAGTCCTCCAGGCTTAACGTTGCCAACGTTGGAGACCCCTGCTTTAGATCACAAGCTATAAACTCCCACAATCCCTTGCCACATTTTGATGAGATGAAGACCTACAACATCTCGAGAGCCCTCCTTTGCCTCAGGAGGTTGAGGTGGGGATGAATTTTTGCGTTCCTTAAGACGATTTTATGGATTAGCCCCCAAGGTCCATTCAGTTTGGCCATTTTAGGAATGTTCACTTGTCTCATGAACAAGCTTGGATCTGGTCTACAGTACAACAGCACCCATTTGAAGAAATCAAGAGAAGCAAGATGGTGGGTAGGGCCTTTCATTGAGATGCCACATCTACTATCTGGCCTCTTTTGACCTCTTTGTTGTTATAACGACCATTATTAGGAGCGCACATTTTTTTTGTGAGGGAACCCCATTCTACTATCAAATTAAATATCCATTTCAGTGCAGTTAAAATTACTTTGTGAATCGATTTAAGGAATTACTATACCTGTCACTGTAAAGCAATATCCTCTAATGCAGGGGTCTCCAAAGTTGGCAACTTTTAAGCGTTGTGGACTTCAACTCCCAGAATTCCCCAACCAGGGTGGCAGTTGAAGTCCGTAAGTCTTAAAGTTGCCAAGTGTGGAGATCCCTGCTCTAACGCGATATGCTCTATTTGCCAAATAGATTTTCCTTCTCCCATATATGCATTCTCTCCCCACCCCTTCTAAAATTCCAACATGTCATTAATACTCAAGCAATTTAATGTGGAATATCAGTGCTCCACACTCACAAATCAAGAAACACGCTTCGCTCCCCAATCAACCTTCATTTTAAAGCATTGTTGAAAAGACACACTCCTGAAACAAGCAAAGGAGAATTGAATTTACCTGAAAAGCGTTAAGTTTCTATTCCACAGCATCACACCTAGACTGCATAATAAAAATCTTGCTCCTGGCAATTCTTCCCTTCTTCCTTTGCTGCTCATAATTCTATAACCACATTTTTCTCAGGCTACATGCATTTAAATGAAGACAGCAAAGGCTGAAGTACTGCCTTCGGGGTGAGAAATGTATTTTTAGCAGCAAGTTAATGCTTAAAGGCGTCGTGGTAAACATTCTATTGCTTTTTAAATAGTTTTTCCATGAGAAGCATATATTTTTTCAGTATATTCATTGTGATTATTTGCTTCTCTACAGTAAGGTAATGGTCACCTGTGGTTGCCACTTCCTTTACTGGAGAGGTTTGCAGGGTGAGGGGGGGTGTCCACAGAGAGGGCAGCAAAAGAAAGAGATAAGAGGTGGATGCACCTCTTTTAACGCTATCATCTTTTGACTCTTTTCCTCTGGTGGATGACCCTGCAAATTTGGAATGTAACATGGATCAAATCTCTGCGGAACCTGACGGCGGTCCAAAAGATTTCTCATTAAGAAGATGAACTTCACACACGATGAACAAGATTTATTCCGATTTGGAAAGTGCAATAGGTAAAGTGCCCGTTTCAATCCTTCCAGCAAAGTTTCGAAGCCAGTGCATTAGGAAAGCGTAATTTCTCTGGGGAGCAGCAGCAAAGCTTTTCAATTCAAGCTGCTCCTAAAAATACCTCTTTTCAAACTGGAGAATCAGAGAGAAGTGCCCCAGCAGAAGGGATATATATATATATATATATCCAGGATATATATATATATCCAGGAGCAAAATATATATATTTTCAGGAGCAAATATATATATATTTTCCAGGATCAATTTCTCCAAGATTAATTTTCGGCATCCAGCATAGTCAGGCATATTGCCAGAGTCCTACAAAATCTTCCAATAAAAATTCTCTACGTTCCCTGCTGAAGCAGTGCAAAAAAACACAAAACAAGCTGGCAGGGCCCAGGCAGCTTCAGAAATGTGGTGCTTTTGCCCATCAAAATTTGCAAGGAAAGAGAAAAGATACCTCAGGAGAATCCATCAAACCTACTTTGCCAATCTGTCCTCTTAAACGATTAAGTTGATCCTGACCCTGAGTTTTATGATTTATCTGAAAGGCTGTTTCAGTGGGACATTAACTTTGACATTTCAAAGATTGCAAAATCAATGGGTTCACAACCGACTAAATTAGCTGAATTTGGTCCCCCCCCTTTGAGATTTAACCACCAACCTGACTGCGAATCTGGGAAGTGACCTGAGTTGAACTACTTAACCTTGCTCCAACCCAATGCATTGAGAGTTAAGGCAAGCCCTCACTAGATCGCTAAGCTATGTGTAGGCACGTCACGTATAGTTCAGTTTGGTGAAGGTATTTTTTTTTTAAAGCAGCGCCCAAGAATCTCGCTTTAATGTAGGCAGGGGTTAGGACAGGGGTCAGCAACCTTAAACACTCAAAGAGCCACAAAGGTCCTAACGCAAGCCTCCCATTCAATTCTGGAGCTGACTGGAAGTCTGGTTACCCCACCATAGTCTCCTCCTAGCACAGCATCCTTTTTCCTCTACCTGTCCTAACCGAAAGCCCTATCAATTGTGGAGCTGATCGGCGACAAGGAGCCACAGCAGAGGGATGAAAGAGCCACATACAGCTCCAGAGCTGTGGATTGCTGAGCCCTGGGTTAGGATATGGCATCTGACAATAACCAAAGTAATTTTCTTTGTCTAACCCTTTCTCTTGATTCAAGTGGCGTTCCTAAGCAAAGTAATTTAACAGTATAGTGCAGGGGTCTCCAACCTTGGCAACTTTAAGACTTGTGGACTTCAACTCCCAGAGTTCCTCAGCCAACTGGCTGAGGAACTCTGGGAGTTGAAGTCCACAAGTCTTAAAGTTGCCAAGGTTGGAGACCCCTGGTATAGTGCCTTAAGAATCGAGTCATACTTTTGTACTGATGCTTTCCAACAGAGGTGGTGTTCTTCTAGAAATAAAGTTGTCCAGAAATCATTACAAAGTTATCAAGTGGAACGATGAGTTGCAAAGCTATTGGATATCATTTCAACAACTCCAAATGTCCCTGGAACTTTTCCCTAATACACAATTTGTTCAGTTTCTTTCAAGAGAGTAAGGCTCAAGGCTCTATTCTTAAGATAGTGGTCACCAGATTCCTTAAAGTGACCCGGGAAAAGTAATGGTAAGTTGGATGGTTTTTTCTGCTCTTTTAGAGACCATGCAAGAGGTATTAGCATCTCAAGAAAATATAGACATGCCTTAAGCCCTTCTGTCCATTACCATGCAAGAGTCCTCTAGTTCAGGGGTTCTGGGAGTTGAAGTCCACAAGTCATAAAGTTGCCAAGGTTGGAGACCCCTGCTCTAGTGAGGACCTTCCACTTCAAACTGTAAGAGGCTACTCTTAAAATAAAAGAACTGCCATTCTGTCCAAATAACATATAAGACTTTCTTCTAGCAAGATAGTATGTCCACTGAGATGTCACCAACCCTACCCCTACACATGCCAATTTCTACATGCAAACACTTTGTTCTGATCATGCCACATTCCCATCACAAGGTTCTCAATTTACAGCCTCAAGACGTGCAGTCCAAGACAATTTCACCATCCCGGTGAGAACTAGGCCAAGGTTCTAGACCATCTTCTCCCACCCGGTATTCTTATGATGTGTTGGAATATGTCTACAATCACTCTAGAGCAAGCATGCTGCTGGAGAGTGATGGGACCCATAGATTAACACAGGGGTGTCAAACTCGTGGCTCTGCAGGCTGGATGCGTCGCGTAGCTGGCCCCGTCCCCGCCTGGTTTAGCGAAGGGGGAAAAAGTCCCAATACATCACGTGACGCCGCCGTGATGCCGCGAGTTTGACACCCCTGGATTAACACATCAGGAGAACAGTGGGATGAGGAAGACGGATTTTAAGCATCATTTGTCATGGCACTATTGACAATTCTAGGGCTAAGCTCTTGCCGTATGTTAAAATGGAAAGTGGGGAGGAATTGTCCACAGGAAGTGAAACTCTCGCAATGCAAAGACAGCAGCACATTTCATACAAGTTGTTGGTGTATCAAGGTCCCAGAACAACAACTTGGACATTACTTTATAGTGTCATCTTACCCCACCTGCTTACAACCTCTAGACATTGCAGGGTAGTATAAGAAAAAAAATAAAAGATAAATATCTAATCTTTGGCAAATTGCCTTTTTTTTAAGGAAGACTTGAAGGGGAGGATCTAGTTGTTAGAAAAGTTCAAGACTTAGCCGTTTGTTGGGTCAGTTCTCAGGCTAGCAAAAACATTTCGTTTCTTCACTTAATTGGAAAGGCTGGGACAACATTCCAAGTGATCCAAGATGAACTGCTCATTTGCTGTAAGATCCTTTTTTATGGTCAGAATTTGAAGAGGTCAGGAGTGGGCTGCTGGGGGTTCACGCGGGTTCGGAAGAACCTCTAGCTAAGATTCTGTGCAGTTCGGAGAACCCCCAAATCCCACTCCTGACTGGCCCTAGCCACCCCGCCCCACCCAGGAGTCCCCACGCAGCCCGTTTTGGATGCAGGTAAGTGCGCGGAGGCTTGGGAAGGGCGAAAAACGGGCCTATCGGAAATTCAGAAAGGTTGGAAATGGGCCAGTTTCCGGCCTCCAGAGGGCCTCTAGAGCATGGGGAGGCTGTTTTCGCCCTCCCGGAGGCTCGAGGAAAGCCTCCGGAGCCCGGAGAGGGCAAAAACACCTTCCTACCATGGTGCAGGAGGCCGATTAGGCCAAGCCCACCATGGCCATGCCCACCCAGCAACCGGGCAGAGAACCCCTTGCTAAAATTTTTAAAGCCCACCCCGGAAGAGGTTAATGTTGATTAAAAACAGTCATCTCAGGAACTCTCAAAAGTGAAAAAAATTAAACCTTGCAGCACTGAGATTCAGAGTCTAGAATTTGCCTATGAAACAGTACCATTCGTATCCATGGTCCAATGAGACCTGCAGAATACATCTTTTTATTTCTTCTTTTGTTTTGTTTTAGACTCCCCCATTCTTGTCTTCCCCTTAGGATAAGCAGAACTATATCTATGCTATCCGACTGTCAAGTCGTTTGAGCTACAGTACAAGGAAAGTTTGGTGTCTGCTGAAGTGCTCTTACAGTCACTTTCAAGAAAAGCTTATATTCATTTGACCTGTTGGGGGCAGATCAAGAGATCTACCTTCCATGATGAAATGGAGCTTTGATACAGTCCTAACCAGAATTCTATTTTCATACAGTTTGTTTGAAGGGTGAAGCGGGACCGGGGGGGGGATGAGAAGTAAAAACTCTATAGCCGATGACTAGGGACCAATCTATACTTCCATAAAAAACATGGAGAACCAATTATTCCTGACTGTACCACTTCAGAATATATTATGATTAATGGCAGAGGAGAAGAAGTAGATTCTTTCTATTCTTTCCCAATTAAAGGAGGTCCTCATGAAGTATTTTAGACTGTTGAAAGAACTATTTAAGCATGAGCACATTTGCAACATTAAGCTTTAAATAGGCGGTTTTCCCCACCTCAACTTTTAAGTCAGGAGTCTCCAAACTTGGCAACTTTAAGACTTCTGGACTTCAATTCCCAGAATTGAAGTCAATTCCCAGAATTGAAGTCCAGAAGTCTTACAAGTTGCCAAGTTTGGAGACCCTTGCTTTAAGTGGTACAGTCCCAGGAAAACAATGCCATGTCCTTTTCATTTGTTTGTTTGAATGTATAGATTGGCTCAATGTCCTTAGAAAGTCAGTTACAGTACATTTCTGGTGTATTGTGAATGCAAAAGAAAAAAATAAAAAAGAGCAATTTCTTAGTTTGGTACAACTGGGATTCTCTACTCATTCCGTGGCACATTTACACACTTTCTGAAGAATCACGCTTCACGTGGGCCGGTGAAGGTCCCTCCCCCCGGAGATTCCTCAAATAGATTTTTAACTTTTGAGGTTCTGCGATGCGTCTCCGATTGAAGTCTGCTCTCGGATGAATCTGGCCGCAGCGATCTGTCTGCAGGAGATGAAAGAGGCTTGCCATGTCTGGTCCAATTTTAGCCATCAAACTGTCTTTAATGGTCCCGACTGTTTCTTCCCCACATTCCAGCAAACTTCTCACAAGTTTGCTGTAATACCTGTAATAAAGACAATATTAGTTAGTCTTCCATAAGATTGTCCCAAAGAACTCAACAGAGTTCATAGCATTCAGAAGCCAGTATTCAGAACGACTATGGAGATTCTCAATCATCCAGCAATGTTTGTCCCAGAGGTGCTTTTTCAAAAAGGCAACTGGACTTTCTGGTTTTTTTCTTTGAAGACATTTTGCTTCTCATCCAAGAAGCTTCTTCAGCTCTGAGTGGATGGTGGGGAATGGAAGGATTTATACTCCTTGCAGACAGCTGGGCATTTGCATCCTTTTAGAGAGTCATTGAGGCCACTTGGAGCAGTGATGGGTTGCTCCCGGTTTGCAAGAACTGGTAGTAAAAATTTGTAGTAGTTCGGAGAACCGGTAATAACATTGGCTGGCCATGCCCCCGAACTGGTCCCCAGCCCGGTCGCCGCTCACTTACCCCGCCTACCTCATCAGAAGCTTTTTTTAAAAAAACTTTTAAAAGCATTTTTTCTACAACCTCTTTGGCCGAAAAAATGCTTTTAAAAGTAAAAAAAAAAAAAAAAGCTTCTGATGATCGCGTGGCTCAGCTGATCAACTCAGCTGATATTTAGAGATGGAGATGAAGGTGGTTTGTGGCTTTAGAATACTCAACCTCTTTTGCACAGCCCAAATGCAATCTTTGGTGACAATACACCTTAACCATGGCCCATGATAGGGTCAGCTCTCTCAATAGGCAGCAGAAGGAAACAGACGAAGCTCCTAGCAGCTCCTCCAAAAATGATCGATTTGGTAGCACCTTTTATGAAACGGCAAAAGGTTTCATTAACATCTGCGAAATTTTGGTTACCGTAAACTTACACAGCTCTCCTGAACCCCTTGGGCTGCTATTCATGAGCATCTGCCCATGATTTGCCACCTTACACCTATGGTAAGGCTGACTCCTTCCAGGAGTAGATGATGGCGAGAAGGTAGTAGATGGAAGTTTGTGGAGGGCAGAGCAATTTTTGCCAGCCAGGCTGCCCTGTATGGTTTTATGCTAGATTGCTTGGGAGACAATCTTTCTGGAAATAAAACCCATCCATCAGCCAAGCCAGATTCTCAACACCACCGTATATTTCGCCTTTGGCAGATCAACCTCCTGGTGCTATGCTAACTTCTCAATCAAACTAAGATGTTGCCTGCTCACTCAAGAGTCGTTTCTTCCACCTACCCATCTGCTCAGCATTGCTTCACAAAAGTGCAACATGAAGTTCTTTTTTTTCCATTTAAATCTTTACGCAAAGCCTGCATTTTCTGCCTAGCTTTTAAAAACAACCCTTCGTTCCCAACTCTTATGTCAGGATCTAAGTGTATGCTAGGATCTAAAATGATCCCATATTCTGCTTTCCTGGGATGATCACTGCTGCTACTTCTCTTCCGTTCCCCCCCCCCCTTCTATTTGTCCTTTGTCAGTGTAGGAAGTTAGCACCCACCCCTTTCCTAGAAGAATGAAATATTTTGGGAAATATTAAAAAGGCAGAATATTATGTTTCCCTGGATGAGAAATGGAGAAGCATGTTTTAAAGACAAAGCAGCTCCCACCTTCCTGCCCCCACCCTTTTGTTAATGGGCCAGAGGCAGAAACTCAATCTTTGTCAATGGACCTCATCTGCAAGACAATGGGACCCATCTATAGGACAGAAACTCATCACATGGCACCTGGGAAGATTATATCAGCCAGCAGGGCTAGCTAAGACCCCCACCCCCTGGAAGTCTGACAACCAATCAGGATACTCTTTCTGGGCCCCAGGAAGTTCAAAGCCAGAGAGGGCATAAAACCCGGAGAGTCGCTGTATCTGCCCTTTTCTGTTCAGGAACTCAAACCATGTGATCCTGTCCACCATTAAACTATCTTTCCAAGCAGTCTCCATGTTTCCAGTGTCTTTTTCACCACTTGGAGCTGAACCCAGAAGGATATTTCTTCCTACATCAGCTTATGAAGGTGTGAACTTCTGGAGCTGAACTTCTGCTGCTAACCTGGTGAATATTCTCCACCCATCAGTTGTCATTGGTCCTATGAGAGCAGAGTACCAGAGAAAGCCAAAATGGGCCCATTTCATTTATTCTAGAAATGTGTTCACTGTGCTTCAAATCAGCATTTGCAAATCAAATCAGTATTTGGATACTGCAGTCAAGTGGTATTACCATTTCAATCCATTTAATTCCATTCACTTTGGGTAGGTCAAATTACAAGGAAGTGATTTTGATGCCAGGAAAGATTTCCTAATGATAAGAACGGTTGGACAATGAAACAATCTGTTTTTGGAGGTGTTTCAGCAGGGACTGCATAGCCAACTTTATTTATTTATTTATTTTTATTTTATTATTCATATTTCTATGCCGCCCACTCTCCGAGGACTCTGGGCGGCTTACACCAAAGACAATATACTAAATAGCATATTGCCCCCAACAATCTAGGTCCTCATTCTACCCACCTCGGAAGGATGGAAGGCTGAGTCAACCTTGAGCCGGTGAGATTTGATCCACTGATCTGCTGAACTAGCAGCTGAAGTAGCTGCAGTACTGCACTCTAACCACTGTGCCACCTCGGCTCATACTTTGGGGATGCTATTGTAATGGATATGTACCCTGGGTAGGAGGTTGAACTAGATGGTCTTCAAAGTATCTTCTACCCTTTCTATTTGATGACGCTAAAACCACAATTTAAATACAGTAAAAGCCTAGGTAGACATCAGAGAACAATGTTAAGATGCCTGAAGTGGAAATGCATTGGTGTAATTGTAATAGGACGCCACATTTGTGCAGTCCTTGGTGTTCTTTGAACTTGGTTGTTTGCACAGATGATGTTATCTAGTTGGATAATGAACCATCTGCAAGCAAAGAACTAAGCTCAGAGAGCACTAAGGGCTCCGCAGTTCAACCCTGAGCTACAGATATTCTCTACTATTGGGAAATGTCTACGGAGATTCTCCATCATCCAGGTGATGGTTGTCCCAAAGGTGCTTTTCTTTCCAAAGGCAACTGGACTTTCTTGTTTTGCTTGAAGACATTTCACTTTTCATCCAAGAAGTTTTAAGTTCTGACTGAATGGTGGAGAATGGAAGGATTTCTGCAAGATGACTGCAAGGAACATAAATCCTTCCATTCTCCATTATTCAGACAGGACTGAAGAAGCTTCTTGGATGAGAAGTGAAATGTCTTCAAGCCACACAAGAAAGCCCAGTTGACTTTGGCAAAGAAAGCACCTTTGGGTCTTCTAATGGTATTCTGACCTAGGCTTCCTTAGAAATTAAACAGCACAAACTTAGTCCCGGCAAACCTCTTTAATTCATACAGATGTAAATTACTTTCATTTACAGTCCGCAAGGCTTGATAAACAGTCTTTCAGAGGAAGGTTATCAACACCCACCTATCTCACGTGGAACACTGCCAAAGAGCTAATTGCCAGACGCAGGGCAAGGCCAAACTTGGCACAGAGTCACAAACAGAATTTTCATCTCTTGAATCGGCCAGATGAATTGCTTCCTGCAAAAGCTCACGTCCCATTCACTTCTCTTTTATGTCTTATGGGAGGGGCCAATCATCTCCAAGCCTTACGCCCAAGTCAACCCTGTTTCCCTAATTGTTCCTGTCTCCTGGCAGCTCTGCACTTGCGCACACTGGGAACAGGCTCACACTGTTCTTCTGCCTCGCTGATGTCAGACTCCGGAGACTCCAGAGGCAGCAAAGAAGTGCCAGATGGCCTTGGCCCCTCTCTGCCTCTGACTTGTCTGAGCCTTCCCCAGATTCCAGGACTGGCCCACATTCCTCCCCAACCTCCTCACTGTCCAAATCTGCTGCCACAACAAATGGGACCTCCACATTTGTCCATTAAAAAGCACAATTAAATCACATCAAAGTGCCCCTCTCTCTGCCAACTTATCAGGTCAAGTCTATTATTATTATTATTATTATTATTATTATTATTATTATTATTATTTAGTCCAATTTATATGCTGCCCTTCTCCGTAGACTCAGGGCGGCTTACAATGCATTATAGCAAAAGCCTGCATACTTTTTTGTATATACCTGCTTATTAGGGCTTTCGCCCCCCCCCAAAGCGGTGTTGTTCTATACAAAGTTGGCTTATTGCCGATGTCAGCACTTCAAGCTGCATTTACTCTAGTGCTGACATAAGAAGGAGAAGCGAAGGCGTCTGGAAAGGGACGTTTGACTTTTCACCTACTTATTTTCCCTGGAGATAATATCCCCTAGAAGATGGGATGGGAGGGGGGAAATTTCTTTGAGCTGGAGTAGATTAGGGATAGAATGACTTGGAAGATGGCCAATGAGTGCAGGGGAGTGGGGAACGGAAAGGGAGGGTTTTGGGGCTGGACGTCAGTGTTGGCTTCGTTTGGAGTCGGGTTAGAATGTCGTGCTTAATAAATAGGAGTTTTTCTTCAAAGACTTCGTTTGAAATGCAATTTATTTGAGACGATCTCGAAACTTGACAGCCCCCACAATCCGGGTCCTCAATTTACCTACCTCGAAAGGATGGAAGGCTGAGTCAACCTTGAGCCTGGTGAGATTCGAACTTGCACTAATTGCAGGCAGCCGGCAGCTAAATGCTAGCACTTAACAGCACTTTAGTCCGCTGCACCACCGAGGTGTCTGACCAGAACACAGCATCTCCTGAGCTAACCAATGGCATCATTTTTTTTAAAAAAATCCATCTCAACCTGCACTGCAGCTGTGCAGCCCCTTCTGTGACCAAGAAAGAGCTTTTAATCAAGGAGAGGCCCTTTTCCCACCCAGCAACTGCCTGAAGTCACATCAGAATGGCATAGCAACATGAGGAAGGCTAATCTCGTGCATTGTTCCCATAGATTTGCCTCAGAGGCTGCCTCGGGGAGTCAGCTCCTCCAATGATCCAGACACTGGCGTCTTAAAAATCTGAAATATTTTTTCCAGCCCTATAATAACCGCTCCAGACATGCAAGTCATATTTTCATTTACAGAAAGGAAATTTGCGCAAGCAGGGGCTAAGAACCTGTTTTAGTGCCGCACATGTCAATTTTCGAAGGGCAGATGAGAAAAGCCAAGGGAGGCAGGTTTAAATCCCACTAGATTCGCATCCCCTTTGCAGTTTCACTTCGGGACTAGCAAAAGAAGCACCAGCGGCCTTTATTAAATTGGTCAAGTCAAGAATGCTCTCTGTGTCATTTTAACCTAAGGGCAACAAAAGACTTCCAGATTTTACTCATCCGGAGTCAATTAACTTGAAATGGCATAGCGTTTAAGAGATGGAGCTAAGGCTTAGGAAATTGCTTGGCCTCAGCCACAAAATCTCCCTCTTTCAATTCCTCTGAAGTAATAGAGGAAACGCAGGAGAGCCAGTGTGTTGTAATCATTATGGTGGACTTACACTTCAAATCCATTCTTGGCCAGGAAAGCACACCGAGTGCCATGGGGATAAAATGGAATTGAAATCTTGGAGAAAAAGGAGATCTAAATTTAGATCATAGCCGTAGGCAAATTCTCTGAGCGCTCAAGAGGGCTAAACAAATACGAAAGATATAAAGGACTGATAATAATAATTTATATTGTTTTCTCCTTCTTCTCTCTCGTCCTGGAAAGAGGAGGGCAAAATGGGAGGGAGGACTCAGTTACAGTGGCTATGGGGGCACTACTGAAAGACCAAGTTTGGACAGATCATTACAGACAATCCTCGACTTAGGACCACAATTGAGGCCAACATTTCTGCTGCCAAGCGAGAGCGTTGTTAAGTGAATTTCGCCCCATTTTATGACCTTTCTTGCCACTGTTGTTAACAGAATCACTGCAGTTGTTAAGTTAGTGACACGGTTGTTAAGCGAAACCGGCTTTCCCGGGTCGCAAAAGGGGATCACATAACCACGGGACATTGCAACGGTCATAAATATGAAAGAATTGTCAAGTATCCGAAATCTGATCATGCGTCCATGGAGATGCTACAACATTTGTAAGTATGGAAAGGGACCATTAGTTACTTTCTCAGTGCTGTTGTTAACTTTGAATGGTCACTAAATGAATGATTGTTGAGGACTGGGGCTGTGAAGAGTCAAGTCTGACTTTACAGCAGATAATCAGGGTGTGTCTAC
This sequence comes from Pantherophis guttatus, assembly GCF_059756535.1. Classification (NCBI taxonomy): domain Eukaryota; kingdom Metazoa; phylum Chordata; class Lepidosauria; order Squamata; family Colubridae; genus Pantherophis; species Pantherophis guttatus. The sequence goes on from NC_142071.1 coordinate 7,607,057, forward strand.
GGAGATCCTCAGTCATCCACGTTGTGATTGCGGCAGTGGTGGGTTCCTCCTGGTTCGGACCGATTCTGCCGAGCCGGTAGCGGTGACGATATGATGTCACCGAACTGGTTCTGCCCCCCCGCCCGCTGCCCACCGCCCCCCCTTATCTTACCTTTTATTTGGCCCCACCCCCAATCTATTTCTGCTTCCTGAGTCCCAGCTGATCAGCTAGAAGGAAAAAAACTGTTTAAACTCTTGCCGCAGGGCTTCAAAGGAGTGGGGAGGGAATGGGGATTTTGCAGTATCCTTCCCCTGGAGTGGGGTGGAAATGGAGATTTTGCAATATTATTATGTAATATTATGTTATATTATATTATTATGTAGTAATATTATTATTATTAGTAGTAGTAGTATTATTATGGATTACACTGGGATATAAATGGAAAGAATAAATGAATGAACAAACCAACAGCCCTCCCTTCACCATGGAAAATTACCGAATGCCTTGGCCATTCACTCTCTCTTGGTTCAATTTACCTCACAGGGTTGCTGTTTGGAGGATAAAGCAAAAGGGAATTACCTCAGCTCTTTGGAGGAGAGGCAGGATATTCTATTAAGCAACCTAATCAAGAAATTTCAAATATTCTTGCTATTTTGGAAATAGTGCTATAGCCTAAAATAGGCTTCATGCTGCATTTTTAAAAATAGAAAAAAAAAAAGCTCTTTAGCTCCCTACCCAAATTGAAGGAGAGAACATAGAACATATAGAACGTGGGAATCATAGGGCTGGCAGTCTTCTAGTCCAACCCTCTGCTCAAGATAGGAGATTTGATAACATCCCGGTCAAATGGTTGTTCAGTCTGTTTTTGAAAACCTCCAATGAAACCTCCAGGAGACAAGCTATTCCATTGATTAATTGTTCTCACTATTTTATTTTATTTTTATTAGTCATATTTCTATGCTGCCCACTCTCCGAGGACTCTGGGCAGCTTACACCGAAGACAGTATACTAAATAGCATATTGCCCCCTAACAATCTGGGTCCTCATTTTACCCACCTTGGAAGGATGGAAGGCTGAGTCAACCTTGAGCCGGTGAGATTTGATCCGCTGATCTGCTGAACTAACAGTCAGCTGAAGTAGCTGCAGTACTGCACTCTAACCACTGCGCCACCTCGGCTCTTCTTGTCAGGTCCTCTAGTGCTTTTTAGAATAAGTCAATCCCCTCTTTCTCTGTGATAGCCCCTCGAGTGGTGGAAGACAGTTATGCCCCCCCCAATCCTTCTTGACGACAGGCTAAATATACCGTATTTTCGGAGTATAAGACGCACTGGAGTATAAGACGCACCTAACTTTTTTTGATAAGGAAAAGAAGAAAAAGAAATCTCCCCCTCTGCCTCTGAGCAATTTTGCCTTGTTGCAGCAAACAGCCAACAGCCTACTTTACTTTTATTTTCGTTTTCAGCATAGCTTGATTAGCACAAGGGAAAAAAAATCTGCTCCAGCAATTTACCTCTTTGCAGCAAGTAGCAGAGCTCTGCGCAAAACAGCTGAGAGGAAATCAGCTGAGAGTCGGGAGGCCGATCCAAACAACTTGTGCTAATTAGGCTGTGCTGAAGCTGAAAGGAGATGTTTTTTCTTGCTGTTTGCTTGCAAGGAGGTAACTGCTGCGAGGCAGAGGCCAAAGGGTGGGGATCAGTGGATGGGCGGGGCTACATTTGGTGTATAAGACGCACCTAAATTTTCACCCCCTTTTAGGGGGCAAAAAGGTGTGTCTTATACTCCGAAAAATACGGTACCTAGCTCAGGGGTGAAATGCTACCGGTTCGGGCAAATCGGTAGTTAAAAAAAGCTATTGGTTCGTCTGAACCGGTATTTCCGATGATCAGCTGTGCCGCGCAGTTTATATTCGCTAGAAAGCAGGAAATCTTACTTTCTAGCGAAGCTAAATCACGCGGCACAGCTGTTCCCCCCTCACTGTTCTACTTACCTATTGAAGTCTTCTTTTGGCACATGCGCTGGCAGCGAACTGGTGGCGATCCACGGAGGATTTCACCACTGACCTAGCTCCCTCAACCGTTCATCGTACAATAAATGGACAGTAAAGCTGAAAATCCTTGTCCGTAAGTGGGACTCAGTTCTATGCCATCTGAATCATTCACTTCTAGTTTCGCCCTCTCTGAAAGCTGTCAGTTCCAATAATCTTCCCAACGGAGACATGAAAGGACATGGAGAATCCAGAATCTGATTTTCCCTTCCCTCGGGGATGAGTGGAAAATCCTTTTGCTTCACTGCGGATTTACCCAATTCAAATTTCCTGAATAGTCTGACCTCATACAGTCTGACCATTTCCTATATCTAGTCTACACTTCTGGGTCATGAAGGGAGCTTCGTCTTGGCTGTAGGATTTCAATTCAGAAAAGCCACCATTCACACCATCCAAGTGTAGAGATTTATCTTTTGGTGTTTCTGTTTTGTTGTTTTTTAAAAAAAATACTGTCTTGAGAATGGCAGTCTTTCAGGATAAATATCAATATTTATCCTGAAAGAGTGGATAAATATTGATATTTATATCAATAGGAGCCTGAGTGGCGTAGGAGGCTAATGACTCCTACTAAGGCAGCATTTAACATCCAGCTGCCTGCAATTACTGCGAGTTCAATTCTCACCAGGCTCAAGGTCGACTCAGCCTTCCATCCTTTCTAAGGTGGGTAAAATGAGGACCCGGTTTGTGGGGGCAATAAGCTGACTTTGTATAAAATATACAAAAGTATGAAGGCTATTGCTTAACGTATTGTAAGCCGCCCTGAGTGTCCGGAGAAGGGCAGCATATAAAAATAAATAAAAATAAAAAATATAAAAATATAAAAAAAATATACGGAGCTTAAACGTTGCTTCCTGTATCACAAATGTCACTTCAGGCTAAACCAGAGGAAGATGTGCTGACTCTTTAATGACATCCTGCTCGACTCTATCACCAACGTAGCCATTCTTAGTTTCTTTGGAAGGGGTGTGGGAAGTGTCAACTAGGAAATCCTGTTGGGTTTATTTCTAGCTTAGTATTAGCCTTTTATTTCAGTCACTCAAAAAAAAAAATTAAAATAAAACAAAACAGAACAAACATCAAACCCCACACATTTTAAGAAACACCCTGTGACTGTGAGGCAGCCATTCTTTCAATAATGTCTTCAGGAAAAATAGAACAAGTCAAATCTTTGTGTTTTGTTTTGTGGTACACAGCAGTCACACTATTTTCATAAGCCACTCATAAGGGGGGGTCATAAAAATCAATATAATGTCAGCGATCGTGTGACTGAAGCAGGGGTGGGTTCTACATTTTTTTACTACCGGTTCTGTGGGCGTGGCTTATTTTGTGGGTGTGGCTTGGAGGTCATGTGACTAGGTGGGCGTGGCTAGCTGGTCAGAGTCATTTCTGGAAGGTCCTCGGACTTACGACCAGTCCTCGCACTTACGACCCGACTCATTTGTTTGCTTTTAACACTGATCAGCTGTAGGGCGGCCCTTTGAAGCCCCGCGGCAAGAGTTTAAACAGTTTTTTTCCCTCTAGTCATCAGCTGGGACTCAGGAGGCAGCAATAGATTGGGGGTGGGACCAAATAAAAGGTAAGAATAACGTGGGGGGGTGAGGGGGAGAGGGAGAGAACCGGTTCGGTGACGTCATATCGTCACCGCTACCGGCTCGGCCGAACCGGACCGAACTGGGAGGAACCCACCACTGGACTGAAGTCTCACTGCTTTTTCGTATGTGGCACACAGAAAAAAGGGCAAAGCTTTGATGACACAATTCCTGACACTCTCTTAACCTTTTTTCATACCCCTTCAGCCAGCCAGTCCAAAGCTGTCTAAATCTCTACCCCTCTTATAAGTCAGGACTACCAAACCAAGAATTCCCAAACAACAGAACTGCTGCACCTTGCCTGGGGTGCTTTCTCTGGGGAGTTCACACGGCAGCCTTTTCCAATTTGACCGAGATTAAACCTAGGCCTGAATTTCATCCCTCGGCAGTTGGCTCTCTTAGTTTCTTTCTAAGGTTACCATTTAAATTCTCTCATTCTATGATTCTCTGAAAATCCCCAAGTAATTCATGCTTAGAACATAAGCTGCTGTGAAGAGCTGTAATTTTGAAGTACAATGATCCCCCAACTTGCCATACTCTATACACACTGCTTAATCCTACTAATAGCAGGGGTGGGCTGCTGGGGGTACACAGGTATTCAGGAGAACTGCTAGCTAAGATTCTGTGCAGTTTGGAGAACCCCCAAATCCCACTCCTGGCTGTCCCCTCCCCTCCCACCCCTCCCCTCTCCACCCAGGAATCCCCACGCGGGCCATTTTGGATGCAGGTATGTGCAGGGCATAGAAGCTTGGGGAGGGTGAAAAATGGGCCTACCAAAGTTCAGGAAGGCTACAAATAGGTCTGTTTCTGGTCTCCAGAGGGCCTCCGGAGCCTGGGGAGGCCGTTTTCACCCTCCCAGAGGCTCATGAAAAGCCTCCGGAGCCTGGGGAGGGCAAAAACACCCTCCCTCATGGTGCAGGATGATGACTAGGCAACGCCCACCATGGCCATGCCCACCCAACAACCGGGCAGAGAACCCCTTGCTAAAATTTTTGAAGCCCAGCCCTGACTAATAGTAGCTGTGGCTATCCTCATAGCTCCCCATGAGTTTTATTTTATTTATTTATTTTATTTTATTTCGAATTTATATACCGCACCTTCTCCTGAGGGACTCAGGGCGGTGTACAGCCAGATAAAAACATACAATATAAACATTAAAAACAATTAAAAGAATATATACTAATTTGGCCCCAGTTTAAAATGACAAACCAATTAAAAATTAAAAATATTTAAAAATATGTTAAGCCAGCCTGGCTTGCTGAAAAAAGAAAGTTTTAAGGGCATGGCGGAAGGCACCGAGTTGTTCCAAGTGACAAGAGAAACGAGTCAGGAAAAGCAGTTTATATACTTAAATACACTAGAATAAACGAACACATTATATATTAACTTGTAGAGATGATCTGCCTGTCACACAAAGAACTCCAGTTTGCTCTAATGGTTAAGGCCCCCAAGCTAGAAAGCAGGAGACCGTAGGTTCAAGTCCCACCTTAGTCATGCAAGCCAGCTGGGTGACTTTAAGCTACTCCCTCTCTCTCTCTCAGCCCAACCCACCTCTCAGGGTTGTCGTTGTTTTTGTGGTGAAAGTACGAAGTGTGTTGGATATGTTTGCCACTTTTGTAAAAAAAAGTAATAAAGGCAGGATACAAGCCAACCAACAAATAACATCTTGTTGGCCAGGGACTTGAATATCCCTTAGTCCAGAGGTCACCAACCTTTCGGATCTCAGGGACCACTAAATTCATAATTTTAAATCCCGCGGACCACTAATGTGAATTTTTTAAAAAGATAAATAGCATATAAAAAATGCAAATAATTTTTCTGCAGACCACCAAAATTTTCTCATGGACCACCAGTTGGTGACCACAGTCCATTTAACTGTTGATTTAAAAGTGTATCAAACCTACCTGTTTGAGAATTGGTTTGGGAGTTGGACCACTTCTGTGATGGCTTCTGGATTCCTTTTTGCAACGCCACAGATGTCCAGCTTGCTATAACATTCTTCCTGCACTTCCGAAATCATACGCTGGAATGTGGAACATCGGCGAATGGCCAGGAACACCTTGGAGGTGACGCCGTTGGCAATGCATTTCAGACTCTCCTTTACAAAGGCCTTTCCCTGGACCAAGGAGGACAGCAACATGTAAGGAACTTGGTTAAAACCCCTGGGACAGTAACTGAGCCCTGATGATGTTACCTAGCTCAGATGTTATCAAGCTCAGAGAGCACCAAGGACCCCTCACGTCAATTTTTGTCATGAGTTTCAAACTCTCACCATTATTTCTCAGAGTTGTTCCTGAATTGTTCAGTATCGTTCCAAGGGGCAACTCTTGGAAATAGTTTTTTTTAAATTTTTTTTAAATTTGATTTATATGCCACCTTCTCCGGAGACTCAGGGCGGCTTACAATGCGTTAAGCAATAGCCTTCATACTTTTGTATATTTATACAAAGTCAGCTTATTGCCCCCACAAACTGGGTCCTCAATTTACCTACCTTAGAAAGGATGGAAGGCTAAGTCAACCTTGAGCCTTGGAGAGATTCGAACCAGCAGAAATTGCAGGCAGCTGTGTTAATAACAGGGTGCGTAGACCACTGTACTATCAAGGCTCTTCAAGAAAAGTTACTGCGTCTAAGAGTTGTTCAACGATGGAGCAGAGAGAATCAGGAGCTGCCCCTTTTTGCTGAAAAATGATGATCTGTTGGGAATGCCTGCAGGCAGGAATCTTAACCATGATTCCCAGAGACTCTTTCTGGGCTTATATTCTATAAACTCTATTTATATATGAGAATATATATACTATATACCAGTGATGGCGAACCTTTTAGAGACTGAGTGCCCAAACTGCAACCCAAAACCCACTTATTTATCACAAAGTGCCAACACGGCAATTTAACCTGAATAATGAGGTTTTACTACCTAAAATAATGATGAGCGAGGCAGAATTCAGCTAATCGCTCTGAGAAAAATGTGATAAATGCATTTTTATCCCCCTTTATTTTTTTTCTCCTTTTGAAATATTACGTATAGCAACAATAAAATAGAAAAACTTTTCTAATATCATTTCTTTCCCTCCCCCTCTCTCTTTCCCTCCCCCCTTTCCCCCCTGTTTCTCTTTCCCTCTCTTTCTCTTTCTCTCCTCCTCTCTCTTTCCCTCCCTCCCTCCCTGTCTCTTTTCCCCCCTTTGTATTTCTCTCTCCTTTCACTCCCTGTTTCCCTCCCACTCTTTTCCCCATTTCTCTCTTTCCCTCTCTTTCTCTTTCCTCCCTCCGTTTCTTTTCCCCCTCTCTTTGTCTTTCTCTCTCCTCTCTCCCTCCCCCTCTTTCCCTCCCCCTCTTTCCCTCCTGTTTCTCTCTTTTCGTCTCTTTCTCTTTCCCTCCTCCTCTCTTTCCCTCCCTCCCTCCCTCCCTGTCTCTTTCCCCCTCTCTTTGTCTTTCTCTCTCCTCTTTCCCTCCCCCTCTCATTTTCTCTCTCTTTCTCTCCGTCTCTGACTCTTTCCCTGTCTCTTTCTCTCTCATCTATCTCATCTATCTATCTATCTATCCATCCATCCATGCATCCATCCTCTCCTGCCCAGTTTCACGTGTTGTGTGAATCTAACCACTTAGGCTGTGGAGGGGGAGGGGAGGCTGACAGGCAAAGCCAAGCGTTAGAGATCCACGCAAAATAAGGAAACTCAAACCTGGATCCTGTCAGGGAGACATCCCCCCCTTCCCTCTCCCACTCTCCCCAGGCCTGGGCAGCCTGAACACAGCTCCCTCCTCGGAGGTGACCAGCAAGCAAACAAATATGGCGCTCCAGCTGGGAAGTGGCAGCACGGAGCTCCACCTCTGGCTGGTGAGAGTGGAGCAGGGAAGGCGCGCACCTTCCCTGCTGCTGCCGTGGTGCTGGCACCGGTCAGGAGGGACGCGTGAGCCGAACGTTTGGAGCCATGCTTGGCAGAGTTTGGAAGCGGGCTTGGCGGGGCTTAGCGGGGAGGGAGACCCCGACCTGTTTGGTTCGCTTCAGCGTGAGGTGGAAATGCAGAAGGCAGAGGAAATCCATGCCTCTTGGCGTTCAGCCCTCAAAGACTCCTTTGGGGGGACTGGGAGGGCAAGGAGTGGGGCCAGTCAGTGGTGGGTTAGGATTAGGGAGGTAGCCGTACTGGAGGGACGAAAGAACCTGCGGCTTGCCGACACCCACCCTAAGGCTGGGGCGATGGCACACATGCCCACAGAGAGGGCTCTGCATGCCACCTCTGGCACATGTGCCATAGGTTCACTACCAGGGCTATATACTATACTATATAGCAATAGCACTTAGCAATAGCACTTAGACTTATATACCGCTTCATAGTGCTTTACAGCCCTCTCTCTAAGTGGTTTACAGAATCAGCCTCTTGCCCGCCAACAATCTGGGTCCTCATTTTACCGACCTCGGAAGGATGGAAGGCTGAGTCAAGCTTCAGCCTGGTGAGATTCGATCTGCCAAACTGCTGGCAGCCAGTGATCAGCAGAAGTAGCCTGCAGTACTGCACTCTAACCAGTGCGCCACCACAGCTCTTTTTAGAGTATACTCTATATCCGTGATGGCAAACCTATGGCACGCATGCCACAGGTGGCACTGAGAGCCATATCTGTGGGCACGCGAGCGTTGCCCTAGCTCAGTTCCAGCACGCATGCATGCGCCAGCCAGCTGATTTTCAGGCCTTCCGGGCCCACCGGAAGTTGATAAACTGGCCGTTTCCGGCCTCCAAAGGGCCTCCGGCGAGTGGGGAAGCCCATTTTCGCCCTCCCCAGGCTCCAAGAAAGCCTCTTGAATTATGGGTGTGGGCACACGTGTGCGCGACCCCTCCACACTCCCTCTGCTTTTGGCACGTGACGGCAAAAAGGTTAGCCATCACTGCTCTATATACTCTATTTAAAGTAAGTAACAGTGCATAAAACTGATTTTATAAATGCACACAAGGTTTACTTAACAACACGAGGCCATGCTATTTATAAAATATAAAATGTATTACACTTTTTTAAAAATTATACTAATAATAATTCCAAAGGAGAAGCCAGTGATGGATTTCCTTATGGGAAAAGCCTGATTTATGCATACTGTTGTCACAAGAACCTTTCTGTGCCAGGAGCTTCCTGTGGGTAGGAAACATCAAGCAACAAAATGAACTCATCCAGTCTTCTCTTATATTCGATTCTCCCCAAATATTACGTGTCCCAGGATGATGTTGCTGGATCCAATTGGAGTTGGTCAACAGGGCCATAGATTTAGTTTTCTAAACTTTGGGACTCGTGCTGGAGCCCATCTTCAGGAACTTCTCTATGTGCGCACACATAGAGACGTGAGGATGGGCTCCAGTATGAATCTGAAAGCCCAGAAGACCAGGGGTCTCCAACCTTGGCAACTTTAAGACTTGTGGACTTCAACTCCCAGAATTCCTCAGTCAGGTTTGCTTTGCTGGCTAAGGAATTCTGGGAGTTGAAGTCCACAAGTCTTAAAGTTGCCAAGGTTGGAGACCCCTGCAGAAGATGATGATCTGGATTTACAACAAGTCAACAGGACACTGAAGTATGAGAATTCAATGGATCTGGAAGACACCATGTTTGGGAAAGCTAGTTTAGGAGCTGTCAAATGCCAAGGACCAATTTTGCATTTCCCAGTAGCTTCACCATTTGCAAGTCTAGTCCTCTACATCAGGGGTCGGCAGACAAGGAGACTTCCTCTAATAAAGAACCTCCAGATAGTTTGCTGAAGTTCAGCAAGATTTGATAATAGCTTCACAACAGTAACTTTTCAGCTCTCTTTAAATGATTCACGAAAGGTCAGCCATTATTTCATTTTCTACTCTCTCATTGTTCCTCATCTCCAAAACAGGCAAATTTGGGTAGGATGGCTTCACTTCAGCTAGGAGCCAGAGTTTATTAATCATGATGGTTAACCAAAATCAGATAAGCTCTCCTTACCAAAATACACGAAGCTGACAGTTAGCAACTAAGTTTGCCGCAGCTGTTACTCAAATAAGGAAAGGAGAAACAGTGGTTTTCGTGTCGATAAACATGATGTCTATTTTAGTATCAGAAAGTCCTATGTTGAGGAATGACAGTTATTCTGAAGGCTGGTGTGTTAATGTTCTATTTTTCATTAACATCAATTGTTTGCAGCCTCCCACACCTCAAGTCACAAGGGAAGGAACCTCAGACCAGTTCCAAAATCAGGAGCAGTCAGGGACACTGCAGAGGGAGTGAAAAGCATCTGTCCCCTTTGCCAACTCACAACCCTAAAGCAAGCTGAAAACACCCTTCCCCCCACCAACAAATTCTGAAGCACTCTGGGAATGAAGTAGAAAAATGAAAGCCCCATTTGAGATGTTTCGGCAGAATGGAATGGACATTGCTGGAATTCTCCAGATGAAGAACCAAATGCTTCCTAATGACATTCAAGACCTTCTTCCAAGCTTGAGTTGCTGGAAGAATCTAAGGGGTGCTTAGATTAGCCCAAAGAAATGCAATAAATAGTTATAGTTTGGAAGTCTTTATTGCAACGTCAAGCGTGCTTCTCAACAAAAGGCTTTGTCAGGCTTCGAAGCCATCTTTTGCGTTGGTTCTTCAGGCCTGCCACATTTACTACTGTGGGAAACTGGGAGGGGGGGATTGTATGGAGCCAGGGTGATATGTAGTCATAATAACATTCCTTTCTCAGAGAGTCAAGGACATCTTGCCCTGCACCTGGACGGTTGGAACTGGAAGGTATATCCAGTTGGGATGGTGCTTTGTTTGGATCATGTTATGGACATGTGGATGCTGGGCAGGGACTTTCCTTTGGGTGAGGAAAACCTGGAAGCTTTCAGATTCGGGTTTTCCCAGATGTGCCAATATGACATCTCTAATAAAATGGAACTTTGAGGAAACTCAAGCCTCGGAGTTTTCTTTCGTTGGGGGTGTTACTTGGAACCCTGACAAGGCTGTTATTCCCACAACCAATGTTCAGTGGCCCAGATTTTCAATAGCAGAACGAACATGTGCATGTGGCAATGGGGAAATTACAAATACCTCCCATGTCTTTTATCGCATTGCAACTTCTACAGGGACATCAGATCAACGTACATTCTCCCTCTATTGGAGAGATTTCTAGGGAGTTCAGATAATTTTAATGTGAAACATCTTCTCCAGGATTCAAATCAGTAGCAAAGTTTTGTACTGCTGCAGTGGTAATAAGGAAAAAAAAAAAAACGATTAAAGAGCTTTATTTTTAATCAACATTTTCCTCGGCTATTTGCCAATAACTTTTAGAGGTCATGTATTTTAATGTATAGTTTTTATTATATTTGATTAATTAGTATTAGATAAATAAAAATAGTATTATTGCCAATAGGAGTGTTTAGAATGGACCATATTTAATTTATTTCACAGTTGCCAATATAAAATTGCACCCGCTTCTCTCTGTTGATCCTGATTGCAATTGCTATCTTTTATCTCTCTTTTTATTATTTTATATTGCTGGTCGTGGACCGAATAAATACGTTTCAATTTCAGTGGGCCAGGTTGTCTCCTGGAGAAGGCAAGGTCCAGATTATACTAAAATCTCTAGTCACCTGCAAAAGGGGACTCATATCAGGCACAGCTGGAACATATATAGCTTTCCAGCTTGGGAAAAAATTCAGTCTCCTTGCCAACTCCACGAATGGGGGAAAGCACATTTGTTTCCTCTTGCAAAAGAAAACTTCCTTTTCCACTCTATGAGGCATCTGCTGCCTAGGCTTCACACAGAAGCTTGTGGGAAAAAGTGTTAAATGCCTTGTCCTGACTTGCTATCTATAGAGCATCGTGCTTTGAACTGTGGATTTTCCCAGATGATAGCAGTACAAGCTTTTAGCTCGGGCTATTTGCAGTTGCCTAAAGTTGTATACAGAAACTCCTTTAACAGAATGGAATTGTAGAACTGGAACGAGCCCAAGAGATAATCTGCAGAAGTCTAACCCCTCCGCAGTAGACAGGGAAAAACATTTAAAGCATTTATGGGAGGTCAAACGCCTTTAAAAAGTTTAGAGATGAACCCACAACCCCCACAGATAAGACTATTCTATCACTGCACAGTTCTTATCGTCAGAAATGGTTTACTGCCACTTCCTTCCATGGGTAAGGGATGATTCAGGAGTTATTCTGAATACCACAAGCCTAACATTCTGGAGACCAGTGGTAGGTTGCCCTGGTTCAGACTGGTTCGCAAGAACCGGTAATAAAACCGGCGGGAGGCCCCACCCACTGCTCCGGATGTTGTCATCGGCGATCTGCGTATGCGCAGAAGCAAGGCACGCACGAGCACATGTGTGATCCTGTTGCAAACCGGTAGTAAAGGTAAGTAGAACCCCACCCCTGCTGGAGACCTATGAGTTGCCTGACCTATAACCAAAGAGACTTTCTCATCGGACCACGTCACAAGGAGATGCATTCTGTTTCACCCCACATCACCGTTACTTGCATTCACAAACCCTTCAGTCAGTGCCATGCGCGGCAGCTATCCAAACCAACTAAAAGGGAAAAGGCAGCTAAAAAGCTAATTATTCTCGAGTATGAAATGATCCCCTAGTACCATATTTTTCGGAGTACAAGACACACTCCCCCCCTTAAAAGAGAGTGAAAATTTGGGTGCACTTTATACAATGAATGTAGCCCTGCCCACCCGCCGGCCCCCCACCCTTTTGGAGCTTTTGGTGGTCCGTTTGAGAGGCTGCCTTTGCAAAGAGGCTGTAGTTGCTCTTGTTCTAATGACTAGAATTGCAGTAAAAAAAAAAAGAGAGAGAGAAACTGATATATTTGAAATCACAAATAAGCAACATTTCCTAAACTTGTTTTCTAATAGGTTTCTCATTTTTAGTCTTGCAAACATCTAGCTCTTTTAAATACGAACGTCCTTTCATTTCCCAGCCCTCCTGCTGTTACATCTCATTTTCAGAATAAAAGACAACAGGAAAAATAAAGAGTCAAATAGGTAGGTGATGGGTGTGGACATTAATTTAAGGGCTCATCCTATTCAAAATGCTGAGCAGGTTTGGAAGACATGGATTCTGACCAACTTCTAGTTGAGGAGGTCCTTGGTGTTTCTTGAGCTTGGTGGTTTTCTTGCAGATGTTTCATTATGCCAACTAGGTAACCATCATCAGAACACTGATAACGCTAGCTAGTTTGGGTAATGAAGTGCCTGCAAGAAAACAACAAAGCTCAGAGAACACCAGAGAGCTGAAGAAGCTCCTTGGATGAGAAGCGAAACATCTTCAAAGAAAAACAAGAAAATCCAGTTTCCTCTTGAAAAAGCACCTTTGGGACAACCATGACCTGGATGACTGAGAATCTCCATAGATATCTAGTTATTTATGTATTTAGCAGATTTATATAGTTCTCCATCTAGCAAAACAAGAGCTCAGAGAGCACCAAGGACCCCTTATTTCAATCCTCCGCTACAAATATTCTCCTTTATCAATAAGCTTCTAGTTCTTGATTATTTTAGGAAATTGCCCTAATTTTCACTAAGAGTATATTTACGCTCCTTTAACCAAAGTGTTACTCCTTTGAACCTTTTCAAAAATGTTATTGGTGATGATCATTCTGAGGCCTCCAATGATATCTTTGAAAAAAATCTTTGAATATATTCTTGCCTTTTTTTTTGCCAGTATGTATAAATGTTGTCTAAATTCAGCTACTTTGGGGAGTTTAGCTGCTCCTTCGGTCTGAAAAAGATAGCGTCTTCCTGCAATACTGCCATTGCATCCATACCAAAGTTCACCTGTGCTTGCTAATGATATTTTGAACACTTTTTTTTTTTTATTTCAGTGGCAAGACCATGATATGGATAGAAAATAGCTATAACTATTAGATTTTTGTGATTCTGGACAAATTCACTCAGCTCTCAGAAATTTTAGACTTTTAAAAAAAGTTGTAGGTAAAAAAAAAATTAAGCAATAAGATCTGGAAGCGCATGGATCTTGGAAAATCATGCATGCTTCTGCAATTTAATATTACTTCTAGCTTGTAAAAATGAAGTAGTATTTCACATCGCTTCTCTGAAAATAAGACCTATCCCAAAAATAAGCCCTAGCATGTTTTTATGTGTACTTCTAATATAAGCCCTACCCCCCACCCCAAAATAAGCCATACTTAAGAGCCTGAGCAGCTGGCCAGCAACCATTCCATCTGGTTGCTCATGAGGCAAAGCAGGATGGTGATGGAGCATCCCTATGCACTCCACACCAGCTTGCCCTCAGGGCCCCCGCAGCCAGGCCATCCATTCCCCGACACCTGCCTTGCGGTGGCATCAACAGCAGCGATATGCAGCAGGAGCCCATGAAGGATTAATGGGAGCGACGGGGCGCTCCCATGTGACTCCTCTCCTGTGCGAGCTGCACTGGCTTCCTGTGGTCTTCCGGGTGCGCTTCAAGGTGTTGGTGACCACCTTTAAAGCGCTCCATGGCTTAGGGCCGGGGTATTTATGAGACCGCCTTCTGCCGCCAATAGCCTCCCACCGGCCAGTTCGCTCGCACAGAGAGGGCCTCCTCAGGGTGCCGTCGGCCAGACAATGTTGGCTGGCGACCCCCAGGGGGAAGAGCCTTCTCTGTGGGGGCACCTGCCCTCTGGAACGACCTACCCCCAGAGATACGCACAATACCAGACCTCCGGACTTTTCGTCGGGCCCTGAAAACACATCTATTTCATCTAGCCGGGCTGGCTTGATCCCATCCTTTCGGTTTTAATTTGTAATTGGTTTTAACTGGGTTGTTTTAAATTGATGGCCAAAATTATTTAATGTCTTTTAAACTGCTTTTAAATTTTATATGTTATGTTTTACCATGGCTGTTCACCGCCGTCCTGTTGGAGAAGGGCGGTATACAAATAAAATAAAATAAAATAAAATAAAAATCCTCTGCCTAACTTTCCCTTTATATTGCTTTTTGATTTTATTTTAAACTGGGATGTCTTGAATTATCTAGGACCAGAATGTTTAGTATATTTTAATTGGTTTTTTATTATTAACGTTTGTATTACATGTATTTTTATCGTTCGCTGTTCACCGCCCTGAGTCCCTTAGGAATAGGGCGGTATATAAATTTAATAAATAAATAAATAAATAAATAAATAAATAAATAAATAAATAAATAAATAAATAAAATAAATGTGGCTGCCAGCCCACTTTTTCTGCTTGCTCCTCGGCTCCTCGGCGAGACAGGTGTCGGGGCATGGATGGCCTGGCTGTGGGGGCCCTGAGGAAAACTGGTGCGGGGTGTGTGGGGCAGCTCCACCTCCTCACCTCACCTCAGGGCCATGGCACCCACACATCGCTTGGCCTCCTGCTCCACTGTGGCTGTGAGCAAGCAGAATTGGTCCAGCGGCCACACAGAGTCCTGCTGGAGCTACATTCCCCTTGCCTCATGGCAGTGGCAGTGGCACACCACGCAGCCTCCTGCCCTGCCACAAGCAAGCAGAAGAAGTGGGACTCCCGTAGATGAGAAAAAAATAAGACATCCCCCAAAAATAAGCCCTAGTGCTTATTTTGGGCCCCAAAAGAAAATAAGACCCAGTCTTATTTTCGGGGAAACACGGGTAGCAAAAAAAAAAAAAAAAAGGTTAATGCAGGATCCAATCTAGGTCAGTCACTGGGACTAGAGGTTTTATCTTCCAAGCTTTTGGACTAGTGCTGGAGCCCATCTTCAAGAAACCTCTCTCTATCAGAGCGCGTGCTGTTCTGATGGTATTAATCTGTTGCCTGTTGTATATGGCTTTTTAGATGCTGATTGGGGTGTGTGTTGATGGCTGGGTTTTAAGTCGTTGGCTGTCCTGTTTGCTTGTGCTGCCCAGCCCTTGCCTTCTAAGTCCTTTTATTAAAAAAGTTTTTTATTTTTATTTCTCATAACACATTTACATGTACAGTCATTTCCATCATTTTTCTTTTAACTTTCATTTTTCATTTTTACTTTTTTGAGACTGCTCTTTTATCCTTTACTTTTACTCCAACCTTTCTTCTTCTCCTCCCCTCCTCTTCCTTCCTCTTTCTCCTCCTACTTCCTTCCTTCTTCCTCTCCTTCTCTTTCCTACTTCCCTTTCTCTTCCCCCACTCCTCTCTTCTTCCCTCCTTCTAACCTTCTCCTCTGCTCCTCTTTCCCCTCCCTTTTCTTCCTCTCCTTTTCCCTTTCTTCTTTCTCCTCTCCTCTCCTTTCCCTTCCTCTCTCTCTACTCCTTCCCCTCTCTCCTGTGAATAAAGAGAATTAGAAAATCGGGGCTGCTCGAATACCACTTTAGATTGAACTGAAAAGGGCCTTCTAAATACTTGAGAAGCTGGGGTAAAATGGATAATGGAGCAGACGTTCTCACTCATGATCTTCATCAGTCAAATGTATTTTATCTAATTAAGTTTGCATTGAAAGAAAAAAAAAATCCTGCTTGAAATGACAGACTGAAAGCTCAATGCGCTGTGGGTTTTAGCAGGTACTGTACAATTTTATTACAACCGCTTCTACCTTTTGACCATCTGATAGCAGCCTTTGAAAGCATCGAGTTGGCTAGCTGTGACACCCAACCTAAGGAGCTCACGCACAAAAGTCCAAATCGCACTGGTGATTTTAGGAGCGCATCTAGGTCATTTTCATGGTAGTCATATAAAAATGGCATTGTCTTCTTTTAAAATGGTGGGATTAAAAAAAACAAACACCTCATTTGAGTCTATAGTTTTTGTAGTGCCCCATGAAAGTACCAACTGAGTTTGACCCTATTCAGCTTGACAGACTCTTCTCCCATGGTTGCCAAGTTTCCACCTACTGATAATAATACCTGTTTATAAAGCTACAGGTTTTATAATTCAGACCAGAGGTGGGTTTCAGCAGGTTCTGACCAGTTCTGGAGAACCGGTAGCGGAAATTTTGAGTAGTTCGGAGAACCGATAGTAAAAATTCTGACTGGCCCGGCCCCCATCTATTCTCTGCCTCCCAAGTCCCAGCTGATCGGGAGGAAATGAGGATTTTGCAGTTACCTTCCCCTGGATTGGAGAGGGAATGGAGATTTTACAGTATCCTTCCCCTGCCACACCCACCAAGCCACGCCCACCAAGCCACACCATGCCCACCAAGCCATGCCTGCAGAACCGGTAGTAAAAAATTTTGAAACCCACCACTGATTCCGACCCATTAAATGAACCATCCCAACCTCAATGAACTGGTGCAGTAAGATCCATGGGAGAAGGAACCCAACAAAGGTTTCTTCTCCCAACCATCTGATGGGTTCACAGCCCATCAATGGACCTGGCTCATGATGAGATGATCTGAAATAGGGCCTCGAAAAAAAGCAAAGTTCTAGTGCAGCTGGTCTCCATAACTGAAGGAATGCTGGTTCCAGTGGTGGGATTCAATTTTTTTTACTACCGGTTCTGTGGACATGGCTTAGTGGGCGTGGCCAGGAGTGTGACAGGCAGCACTTGGCCTCCTGCACCCCCATGGGAGCAAAAACGAGCCATGGGGGAGGCCCTTTTGGGCCTAGTAGGCCTCCCTGAAGCCTCCTGGAAGTGAAAACAGGCTGCGGGGGGCACCCCCCATGCCCCATTTTGGGCCTAGGAGGCCTCCCTGCACTTACCTGAGAACCAAAATGGGGCGTGTGGGCACTCTTGGAAGGGGTGGGGCAGGAAGGGGTGGGGCCAGTCAGCAATTTAACTACCGGTTTGCCTGAACCGGCTGAATCCAGTGTCTACAAATTTTTGTGGTTCACACAAAAATTTATAGACAGGACTAAACTTTCCTATGGATTATTGCTTTGAAAATGAATGCTGCAGGATTCCTGTTCTCTTATATAATGATCAACAGTTTTATTGATTATGCTGTTGATTCTTTCTCACCTCACTTCCTTCAGGTGCAAAAGATAAGATAAGATTACAAGTGCTATTATTAGTTTATCGCTCAATCAAATCTTTTTAAAAAAATGTAAAATGCAATCAAGACTTAAATATAAGAATCACAGTTACCAGTTACCTCTATGATAACCATATCATGTGGATTCCCAACATTTGAATTCTAGATATAGCAAATGGCTATAGTCATAGATGTCTACCCATGCAACCAAACTCAAAATCTTTAAAGGTAGTCTTCAACTTACAACCTTTTGTTTAATGACCAAAATTATGACAGTGCTGAAAAAATGGGACTAGTAAACAGTTCTTGCACTTATGATTGTGACAGAAGGTCACATGCTCAAAATCCATGCGTTTACTAGGGTTGGAGCATCCCAGGGTCATGTGATTATCACCATTTGCAACCTTCCTGGCCAGCACCCGACAAGCAAAATCAATAAGGAAAAATGGATTCACTTAACAACCAAAAGTGTCACTTAACCACGGTGATTTATTTAACAAGCACAGCAAAAAAAAAAAAAAAAAAAAAAAAATAAGATTGCAAAATTGGATGTGACCCACTTGGCAACCATTTCACTTAGCAACGGATATTCTGGTTCTGATTGGGATTCTAAGTCGAGGACTACATATCCACTGTGTAGGATTTTGCTACTGTTCCTCAGGTTTTTGTTTTTTTTTTCACATCTAAATCTTTCTCAGTCCCGAGAGGAGATGCTAGGGATGAAGTTTAAGGTCTTTTGCATACAAAAAGAGGTGCCCTATTTTATATGCCATTGAATTTCATATATTCACGAGCCAGAGCTCCTTCCTGGTCTATCAGAAAGCCTGCTCCACATAAAAAGGATATTATTCAAATCTGTACCGTACCTGAGTGTCAAATTTAGCAGCGCTGTAGAGGAAAGATTTGCAGATGTCATACATGCCACCTGTGTCACACGTAGAGTTTTCCAGACAGGCAAAAGCCCCACATCCCACTTGGAGGGCACTGTTTAGACATCGAATCACATCCGCTGCAAAGAAAAGGGTGAGCAAGAAACAGAAAACATCTTAGCACAAGTTTCTATCACACTTGGTTCAAAATCAGAGCAGCTTTCAGTTCAGCTGGTGGTGGGTATCTGCCACATTTGTTGAGTCATGTTTTACTTCCAGAGAGCTCTCCTCGACACATCACCCTTAGTAAGGGATTCGCTGCATTTTTAGTCTCAACACTCAACTTACAGAGTCTCGGTGAGCCCAGTGGCTGCCCTGGAAGATTTTGTTTCAAGAAAAAATGGTCTTCTATTACCGTAGAAAATGGGAGTCGTCTTGGGGATCAGCCATGCTTCTAAGACTTCAAGCGACAGGCGATTTCTAATGCCAGGGCTGCGAGGCTGTCCATGAACCATGTCCCAAAGGTGCTTTTTTTCAAGAGGCAACTGGACTTTCTGGTTTTTTCTTTGAGGACGTTTCACTTCTCATCCAAGAAGCTTCTTCAGCTCTGACTGGATGGTGGGGAATGGAAGGATTTATACTCCTTGCAGACAGCTGGACATTTGCATCCTTTTAGGGGGTCGTTAGGGCCACCTGGAGGCTTATCTCTGTCCTCAGGGTCACCTGAGTGGTGCAAATGGGTGTGGACCCTTCTTGGAACTGTTGAAAGGACTGTGTTGTAGATTGGAGATAGATGTTTGTTGCATCCCTCCCCCTCGGTTGAGAGAGGATTGTTCAATTTTGACATAAATGGCCTCTTCAACCCCCTTGAAAGGATGCAAATGACCAGCTGTCTGCAAGGAGTATAAAACCTTCCATTCCCCACCATCCAGTCAGAGCTGAAGAAGCTTCTTGGATGAGAGGTGAAACATCCTCAAAGAAAAACCAGAAAGTCCAGGTGCCTCTTGAAAAAAAGCACCTTTAGGACAACTGTGACCTGGATGACTGAGAATCTCCATAGACGTCCATGGATCATCTTCATCCCTTCCTATTATAATACTAGTTTCTCATATACCTGCAGCCTGTGGGAGTGGGGCAAATTCATTTCCAAAGATTTGATGAAGAAAATGCCTTCATTCTTCCACTCATTGGAGCCCAACCCTGATATGTCAGAAGGTCAACATTCTGGGCAGAAATCAAACCCAGGTGATCATCAGAACTGCATATTATTTTTCCAAATCCAACAAGATGCTAAATATGCTATTTGGAGCCTAGCAAAGTGGTGCAATTCTATCAGACCATACCCAACCTGCTGTATCACTCTCAATACTCAAGAGGATTGTTATTTGAGATATTTTTATATTATTTCTCCCAAGGAAATAATTCCCTCAAGGTTCTTTACAAATTCAGTACAATTTGATTCAGGGCAATTTGACCGTAACTTGACAACACAAGTCATTTCAAACCTAATTCAGAATCCCAGCAGCTACCAAAGCAGCGTCAGATATATATGAAACGTTGAAATATCTGCCTAACCCAATTACTCCAAAGGATGAAAAGTGCTCAGAATTATGGGAATTCTAGTCCAGTACATCTAAAGCCCCCAAACTATAGTTGATTGAGGCAGCTTGGAAAGATGTTTCGTTAAGGAATTCCATGGTCACCAACCAAAATGCCTTTATTGTCCATCTTGGCTAACCATAAGATAATAAACATACCACCTCTTTAATAATACGGACCAATTTTATACAGGGGCACTTTTGAAAATGACCACATTGGATTGTGAATATGGGATGGGAACATAGCAGAGGCAAAATATCTTTACTTTTGTTGTTTGACTGATAACAATCATTCAACACACAACCTCAGATCTCCTCTCTTCCCCCCACCCCTCCAGGTCCCTCCCTGTATGCAAAGATTCTTACGAATTGAAGCTACTATCGCCTATTGATTATGGAATGAACATTTTTTTATAGTTCAGCTCCATTGTTCCAGAAGACACTTTATGAAGGCCATCTATGAGCAAATGTGTCCTTATCTTTTGGACCCAATTAGAAAAA